>NC_133326.1:729722651-729732651 GCF_042186555.1 Aquarana catesbeiana | reverse complement strand
GGGGTGCAGTGTGTACAATATGGGGTGCTGTGTGTACAATATGGGGGGCTGTGTGTACAATATGGGGTTCTGTGTGTACAATATGGGGTGCTGTGTGTACAATATGGGGGGCTGTGTGTACAATATGGGGTGCTGTGTGTACAATATGGGGGGCTATGTACAATATGGGGTGCTGTGTATACAATATGAGGTTCTGTGTGTACAATATGGGGTGCTGTGTGTACAATATGGGGGGCTGTGTGTACAATATGGGGTGCTGTGTGTACAATATGGGGAGCTGTGTGTACAATATGGGGTGCTGTGTGTACAATATGGGGGGCTATGTACAATATGGGGTGCTGTGTATACAATATGGGGTGCTGTGTGTACAATATGGGGGGCTATGTACAATATGGGGTGCTGTGTATACAATATGTGGTGCTGTGTATACAATATGGGGTGCTGTGTGTACAATATGGGGTGCTGTGTGTACAATATGGGGTGCTGTGTGTACAATATGGAGTGCTGTGTGTACAATATGGGGTGCTGTGTGTACAATATGGGGTGCTGTGTATACAATATGGAGTGCTGTGTGTACAATATGGGGAGCTGTGTGTACAATATGGGGGGCTGTGTGTACAATATGGGGGGCTGTGTGTACAATATGGAGTGCTGTGTGTACAATATGGGGTGCTGTGTGTACAATATGAGGTGCTGTGTGTACAATATGGGGGGCTGTGTGTACAATATGGAGTGCTGTGTGTACAATATGGGGTGCTGTGTGTACAATATGAGGTGCTGTGTGTACAATATGGAGTGCTGTGTGTACAATATGAGGTGCTGTGTGTACAATATGGAGTGCTGTGTGTACAATATGGGGTGCTGTGTGTACAATATGGAGTGCTGTGTGTACAATATGGAGTGCTGTGTGTACAATATGGGGGGCTGTGTGTACAATATGGGGTGCTGTGTGTACAATATGAGGTGCTGTGTGTACAATATGAGGTGATGTGTGTACAATATGGAGTGCTGTGTGTACAATATGGGGAGCTGTGTGTACAATATGAGGTGATGTGTGTACAATATGGAGTGCTGTGTGTACAATATGGAGTGCTGTGTGTACAATATGGAGTGCTGTGTGTACAATATGGGGTGTTGTGTGTACAATATGGAGTGCTGTGTGTACAATATGGGGAGCTGTGTGTACAATATGAGGTGATGTGTGTACAATATGGAGTGCTGTGTGTACAATATGGGGAGCTGTGTGTACAATATGTGGTGTTGTGTGTACAATATGGGGTGCTGTGTGTACAATATGGAGTGCTGTGTGTACAATATGGGGAGCTGTGTGTACAATATGGGGAGCTGTGTGTACAATATGGGGTGCTGTGTGTACAATATGGAGTGCTGTGTGTACAATATGGGGAGCTGTGTGTACAATATGAGGTGATGTGTGTACAATATGGAGTGCTGTGTGTACAATATGGGGAGCTGTGTGTACAATATGTGGTGTTGTGTGTACAATATGGGGTGCTGTGTGTACAATATGGAGTGCTGTGTGTACAATATGGGGAGCTGTGTGTACAATATGGGGAGCTGTGTGTACAATATGGGGTGCTGTGTGTACAATATGGAGTGCTGTGTGTACAATATGGGGTGCTGTGTGTACAATATGGAGTGCTGTGTGTACAATATGGAGTGCTGTGTGTACAATATGGAGTGCTGTGTGTACAATATGGAGTGCTGTGTGTACAATATGGGGAGCTGTGTGTACAATATGGGGTGTTGTGTGTACAATATGGGGTGCTGTGTGTACAATATGGGGTGCTGTGTGTACAATATGGGGTGTTGTGTGTACAATATGGGGTGCTGTGTGTACAATATGGGGTGCTGTGTGTACAATATGGGGTGCTGTGTGTACAATATGGGGTGCTGTGTGTACAATATGGGGGGCTGTGTGTACAATATGGGGAGCTGTGTGTACAATATGGGGTGCTGTGTGTACAATATGGGGGCTGTGTGTACAATATGGAGTGCTGTGTGTACAATATGGGGTGCTGTGTGTACAATATGGGGGGCTGTGTGTACATTAATGAGGAAAAAAATGAACTGAAATGATTTTAGCAAATGGCTGCAATATAACAAAGAGTGAAAAATGGAATACTTTCCGTCCACACACTATATATATATATTCTGCTACATATTTTAGGTTAAAAAATCCAATAAGTGTATATTGATTGATTTGCGCAAAAGTTATAGCGTCTACAAAATAGGGGATATATACTGGAACTTTTTGTTTATTATTATTTTTTTCACTAGTAATGGCGGCGATCAGCAAGTCTCATAGCGGGACTGCGATATTGCAGTGGACAGTCGGACACTAATTGACACTTTGTGGGAACCAGTGACTCTAATACAGTGATCAGTGCTAAACATATGCACTGTCACTGTACTAATGACACTGGCTGGGAAGGGGTTAAACATCAAAGGCGATCGAAGGGTTCAATGTGTGCCTAGTTAGTGTTTTACTACAGTAAAGGAATGTACATTGTAGGGAAAGAAAAAATCCATCACATCCCCCTTGTCAGGATGGAGCTCTGCCTTGTTTACCTACACTATATTGTCAAAAGTATTGGGACGCCTGCCTTTACACACACATGAACTTTAATGGCATCCCAGTCTTAGTCCGTAGGGTTCAATATTGAGTTGGCTCCACCCTTTGCCGTTATAACAGCTTCAACTCTTCTGGGAAGGCTGTCCACAAGGTTTAGGAGTGTGTCTATGGGAATGTTTGACCATTCTTCCAGAAGAGCATTTGTGAGGCCAGGCACTGATGTTGGACGAGAAGGCCTGGCTCCAGTCTCCACTCTAATGCCGCATACACATGACTGGACTTTGCGGCATACTTGGTCCTGCGGACCGGAGTCCATCAAACAGTTCAATCGTGTGTGGGCTCCAGCGGACTTTTTTTCCCCAAAAGTTGGACGGACCTAGAAATGAAACATGTTTCAAATCTTTTTGACGGACTCGAGTCCGGTCGAAAAGTCCGCTCGCCTGTATGCTAGTCCGATGGATAAAAACCGACGCTAAGGCAGCTATTGGCTACTGGCTATGAACTTCCTTATTTTAGTCCGGTCTTACGTCATCATGTACAAATCTGTCGGACTTTGGTTGATCGTGTGTAGGCAAGTCCGTTCATTCGGAAAGTCCGTCGTAAAGTCCGTTTGAAAAGTACGCCAGATAAAGTCTGCCGTAAAGTCCGCTCGTGTGTACGCGGCATAATTCATCCCAATGGTGTTCTATCGGGTTGAGGTCAGGACTCTGTGCAGGCCAGTCAAGTTCCTCCACCCCAAACTGGCTCATCCATGTCTACTGCTAATCAGTGCCCACAAGTGCCACCTATCAATGCCCACCAGTGGTGCCAATCAGTGCCACCTATCAGTGCTGCCTATCAGTGTAACCTACCAGTGCCGATCGGTGCCCATTATTTCCACCCATCAGTGCTCATCACTGCCACCCATCAGTGTCCATCACTGCCACCCATCAGTGTCCATCACTACCACCCATCAGTGTCCATCACTGCCACCCATCAGTGTCCATCACTGCCACCCATCAGTGCCCATCACTGCCACCCATCAGTGTCCATCACTGCCACCCATCAGTGCCCATCACTGCCACCCATCAGTGCCCATCAGTGCAGCCTCATCAGTGTCCATCACTGCCACCCATCAGTGCCCATCAGTGCCGCCTCATCAGTGTACATCAATGAAGGAGAAAAATTAGCTGTTTGCAAAATTTTATAACAAAATATAAAAAAATATAATTTTTTTTTTTTTTTAATTCAGTCTTTTTACATTTTTTTAACAACAAATAAAAACAGCAGAGGTGATCAAGTACCACCAAAAGAAAGCTCTATTTGTGGGGAAAAAAATGATAAAAATTTCATATGGGTACAGTGTTGTATGACCGCGCAATTGTCATTCAAAGTGCGACAGCGCTGAAAGCTGAAAATTGGTCTGGGCAGGGAGGGGGGGGTATTAAGTGCCCGGTAAGCAAGTGGTTAAAGTTCATGTGCGTCTAAAGGCAGGCGTCCCAATACTTTTGACAACATAGTGTAGGTAGAGCCCTGTCCAGCCATGTGGAACCTCTGACCCTGTGACGTCACGCGCCAGCGTCCCACAGGAGCGCGGCGCAGCGTCGCAGGGTTGGGAGCTACAAATGGCAGGTTAGTCCTGCTATCTTGACGGTTGGTTCATCACTCCTAGGTCTCCATACCCGAATCAGCCTGGCGCAAGTCTGAGGTCAGTACCTTTCTATCTTTTACTCAAGTCCCGTACCTCTGGGCACTAGCATCGACTATTCAACATACTATTTTTTCCCCTCTGCAGTTGCCCTAGGCTGAGTTGAACGTGCTGTGATCTGTGTTCACCCTTTGCTCACAGCCTCTATTACCCTCTTACCCATTCCACCATGGCACTTGCTTTGGCAGGATGCCTTCCATGGATATCCATCCACGTTCATACTAGCATCAGGTAATTCCACTCCTCGTTCACTTAGCCCTCACTGTCACATCCTCCCTCCCCCCTTTCCCTCTCTCCCCTTCCCTACCTTCCTCCCCTTCTATTCTCCCCTCTCTCCTCTCTCTCCCCCTTTGTTTTCTTCCCCCCCTTCTTTCCCCCCCTCCCTCTTCTTCTGGCCCTTCCTTCCCCCTTCTTTTTCCCCCCCCTTCCCCCCCCCCCTCCCTTTTCCCCCCCCTGGGCTTCCTTACCTCCCTACTTCCCCTTCCTCCTCTCCGTCCCCAGCCCCTCCCCCTCCCTTTCCCTGCCCCTATCTTTCCTTCTCACTTCCCCACTGTCTCATATTATGCACCACCATGCCTTTTGGCCCTTATCACTTATTCTTACCCTTTCGGTCACATATTCATCCCTTTATTCTCGTACACTTAAGGTTCAAATTATGCCATTTCATATCCCTCACCAGTCACTCCCCTCATCACTAATTTTTAGTATCACCCCCACTTTTTTATTATTCATTATTAATTATTAATTATTCATAAATTTTATTTCTACCTCTGTGCGTGATAATTTAGGTTACCTTATTACCCGATAATAATTACCTTATGCTTATTACCCCCGTCATTCTGTTAGCTCCCCCAGGTCGCCGTGGGAGAATATTCTTGGGCGATGGGGCCGCGCGCCTGGGACCTGTTGGGACCTGGGTAAGCAGACTCGCTCCCCTTCCCCCTAGAACGTTGTATTACCCTTTTTTGTGAATATTGATGCTAGATTATAATTATATTAATTATGTAATTTGGTAATTATATTGTATATCCTCTATTTGCTAGGTTGAGACTGTTTTGCTCAAAATCATCTCCAGATTCCCTCCTGACGAAGCGGTTTATGTCCGCGAAACTAGTCGAGGATATGATATCTGAGATTTTGTGTTGTACTGTATACCAATGATCCTACTGGTGATATACCTGTACTTTTATTATGTTTTATTGTATTACCATTGTTGTGTCTTCTGCATCAATAAAAACAATTATAATTTTTATTACTGCTTTTTTTTATATTCTATACCCATACCTCTGTTTATCGTACCGGAATAGTCCAATATGCCCCCACTTCTTGGTCGCCTGACTGGGGATCTGGCTTCCAATCCTTTTGATTATTCATTTCTGGATGATGGTACACCTATACAATTACTTTAATTACCCATTATAGAGGCCACTCCACTAATCGTATACATTGGGTGGATAACACACCCGGCATCATGTTGAGTGGGATACTGGGGTGGGCTGTCATAGGGGATGGGTCATTTTTGCCCTTTACCCTACAGACCCCAGTTGCCCCACCCTTCATTTTTAATTTACCCCCACTGACACATATAGTTTGTGTTTCTCTGGGGGGCCTCTTTCTACATGCAAGTTTATCCTTTATTACTATCACTATGGCTAATTGTTAGCCCCGTTGCAACCCTCCGAGACAGACGCCCATTAGGTCGGCCAGACACTTTTACTTGGCTACCCGCCCCCTTATCCACATGTTTTTACCCACTCATGTGGCTCTGTCCTTGGCCCTCCTTACTTATATGCATTTATGCTATTAGGCTTTATGGGTCTATGCCTCGGAGGGTTTATTGCACCGGTTTCCAGGGTATTTACCAATCCCTAGCTCACCTATTTAAGCCTTTCAATTTGTTCTACCATTTTATTATTCCTTTTTTATTTTGCTTAAACCTCCTTATCGTTGCTTTTTACCCATTCTGTATTGTGACTCTGCTTTCCCATTCCCTGGCTCCGTCCAGGGCACCGGCGCGGGCCCCTCCTCCCTGTTTTCCCGCGGCGGCCTGGTGAGGTCCCTGGTGGAGGGATTGGTCTCGGACACGGGACCGCCCCCTCCTCTTGCATAGGTCTTGGTGGGGAGGTCGTCCCCGTGGCCAGATGGCCAGTGCGCATGCGTGCGCGCGCGATCTCTTCGTGCGCGCGCCATGTGGAACCTCTGACCCTGTGACGTTACGCGCCAGCGTCCCACAGGGGCGCGGCGCAGCGTCGCAGGGTTGGGAGCTACAAATGGCAGGTTAGTCCTGCTATTTTGACGGTCGGTTCATCACTCCTAGGTCTCCATACCCGAATCAGCCTGGCGCAAGTCTGAGGTTAGTACCTTTCTATCTTTTACTCAAGTCCCGTACCTCTGGGCACTAGCATCGACTATTCAACATACTATTTTTTCCCCTCTGCAGTTGCCCTAGGCTGAGTTGAACGTGCTGTGATCTGTGCTCACCCTTCGTTCACAGCCTCTATTACCCTCTTACCCATTCTACCATGGCACTTGCTTTGGCAGGATGCCTCCCATGGATATCCATCCACGTTCATACTAGCATCAGGTAATTCCACTCCTCGTTCACTTAGCCCTCACTGTCACATCCTCCCTCCCCCCTTTCCCTCTCTCCCCTTCCCTACCTTCCTCCCCTTCTATTCTCCCCTCTCTCCTCTCTCTCCCCCCTTGTTTTCTTTCCCCCCTCCTTTCCCCCCCCCCTCCCTCTTTTTCTGGCCCTTCCTTCCCCCTTCTTTCCCCCCCCTTCCTCCCCTCCCCCTCCCTTTTCCTCCCTCTGGGCTTCCTTACCTCCCTACTTCCCCTTCCTCCTCTCCGTCCCCAGCCCCTCCCCCTCCCTTTCCCTGCCCCTATCTTTCCTTCTCACCTCCCCACTGTCTCATATTATGCACCACCATGCCTTTTGGCTCTTATCACTTATTCTTACCCTTTCGGTCACATACTCATCCTTTTATTCTCGTACACTTAAGGTTCAAATTATGCCATTTCATATCCCTCACCAGTCACTCCCCTCATCACCATTTTTTAGTATCACCCCCACTTTTTTATTATTCATTATTAATTATTAATTATTCATAATTTTTATTTCTACCTCTGTGCGTGATAATTTAGGTTACCTTATTACCCGATAATAATTACTTTACGCTTATTACCCCCGTCATTCTGTTAGCTCCCCCAGGTCGCCGTGGGAGAATATTCTTGGGCGGTGGGGCCGCGCGCCTGGGACCTGTTGGGACCTGGGTAAGCAGACTCGCTCCCCTTCCCCCTAGAACGTTGCATTACCTTTTTTGTGAATATTGATGCTAGATTATAATTATATTAATTATGTAATTTGGTAATTCTATTGTATATCCTCTATTTGCTAGGTTGAGACTGTTTTGCTCAAAATCATCTCCAGATTCCCTCCTGACGAAGCGGTTTATATCCGCGAAACTAGTCGAGGATATGATATCTGAGATTTTGTGTTGTACTGTATACCAATGATCCTACTGGTGATATACCTGTACTTTTATTATGTTTTATTGTATTACCATTGTTGTGTCTTCTGCATCAATAAAAACAATTATAATTTTTATTACTGCTTTTTTTATATTCTATACCCATACCTCTGTTTATCGTACCGGAATAGTCCAACATGCCCCCACTTCTTGGTCGCCTGACTGGGGATCTGGCTTCCAATCCTTTTGATTATTCATTTCTGGATGATGGTACACCTATACAATTTTTGTTACTTTAATTACCCATTATAGAGGCCACTCCACTAATCGTATACATTGGGTGGATAACACACCCGGCATCATGTTGAGTGGGATACTGGGGTGGGCTGTCATAGGGGATGGGTCATTTTTGCCCTTTACCCTACAGACCCCAGTTGCCCCACCCTTCATTTTTAATTTACCCCCACTGACACATATAGTTTGTGTTTCTCTGGGGGGGCCTCTTTCTACATGCAAGTTTATCCTTTATTACTATCACTATGGCTAATTGTTAGCCCCGTTGCAACCCTCCGAGACAGACGCCCATTAGGTCGGCCAGACACTTTTACTTGGCTACCCGCCCCCCTATCCACATGTTTTTACCCACTCATGTGGCTCTGTCCTTGGCCCTCCTTACTTATATGCATTTATGCTATTAGGCTTTATGGGTCTATGCCTCGGAGGGTTTATTGCACCGGTTTCCAGGGTATTTACCAATCCCTAGCTCACCTATTTAAGCCTTTCAATTTGTTCTACCATTTTATTATTCCTTTTTTATTTTGCTTAAACCTCCTTATCGTTGCTTTTTACCCATTCTGTATTGTGACTCTGCTTTCCCATTCCCTGGCTCCGTCCAGGGCACCGGCGCGGGCCCCTCCTCCCTGTTTTCCCGCGGCGGCCTGGTGAGGTCCCTGGTGGAGGGATTGGTCTCGGACACGGGACCGCCCCCTCCTCTTGCATAGGTCTTGGTGGGGAGGTCGTCCCCGTGGCCAGATGGCCAGTGCGCATGCGTGCGCGCGCGATCTCTTCGTGCGCGCGCCATGTGGAACCTCTGACCCTGTGACGTTACGCGCCAGCGTCCCACAGGGGCGCGGCGCAGCGTCGCAGGGTTGGGAGCTACAAATGGCAGGTTAGTCCTGCTATTTTGACGGTCGGTTCATCACTCCTAGGTCTCCATACCCGAATCAGCCTGGCGCAAGTCTGAGGTTAGTACCTTTCTATCTTTTACTCAAGTCCCGTACCTCTGGGCACTAGCATCGACTATTCAACATACTATTTTTTCCCCTCTGCAGTTGCCCTAGGCTGAGTTGAACGTGCTGTGATCTGTGCTCACCCTTCGTTCACAGCCTCTATTACCCTCTTACCCATTCTACCATGGCACTTGCTTTGGCAGGATGCCTCCCATGGATATCCATCCACGTTCATACTAGCATCAGGTAATTCCACTCCTCGTTCACTTAGCCCTCACTGTCACATCCTCCCTCCCCCCTTTCCCTCTCTCCCCTTCCCTACCTTCCTCCCCTTCTATTCTCCCCTCTCTCCTCTCTCTCCCCCCTTGTTTTCTTTCCCCCCCTCCTTTCCCCCCCCCTCCCTCTTTTTCTGGCCCTTCCTTCCCCCTTCTTTCCCCCCCCTTCCTCCCCTCCCCCTCCCTTTTCCTCCCTCTGGGCTTCCTTACCTCCCTACTTCCCCTTCCTCCTCTCCGTCCCCAGCCCCTCCCCCTCCCTTTCCCTGCCCCTATCTTTCCTTCTCACCTCCCCACTGTCTCATATTATGCACCACCATGCCTTTTGGCTCTTATCACTTATTCTTACCCTTTCGGTCACATACTCATCCTTTTATTCTCGTACACTTAAGGTTCAAATTATGCCATTTCATATCCCTCACCAGTCACTCCCCTCATCATTTTTTAGTATCACCCCCACTTTTTTATTATTCATTATTAATTATTAATTATTCATAATTTTTATTTCTACCTCTGTGCGTGATAATTTAGGTTACCTTATTACCCGATAATAATTACTTTACGCTTATTACCCCCGTCATTCTGTTAGCTCCCCCAGGTCGCCGTGGGAGAATATTCTTGGGCGGTGGGGCCGCGCGCCTGGGACCTGTTGGGACCTGGGTAAGCAGACTCGCTCCCCTTCCCCCTAGAACGTTGCATTACCTTTTTTGTGAATATTGATGCTAGATTATAATTATATTAATTATGTA
>NC_133326.1:729344212-729389212 GCF_042186555.1 Aquarana catesbeiana | reverse complement strand
AAACAAAAATCGGATAGGAAGGAAAAGCACATGGAGCAATATACAAGGTAATAAACACAAGAGAAAAACACGACAAGTACTTACTTTTTTTAAGAACTTTCCGGATACGTCGGTATTGATCCGGCTCCCTGAGTTTCAGGTCAGACCATCTTTTTCGCAGTTGATCTTTGGAGCGCTGGACCCCAAAAGATGCCTGCAAAGTCTCCACGACCTTCGCCATTATTTTGGCCTTGCGCAAATTTGGCCGTGCGTACGGCCCATAATTGCCATCATAGTCGTCTTTGTGAAGAATGGCCACCATCTCCACCATCTCTTTAAAACTCATATTAGAGGCCTTAAATCTAGGCCTCATAGATTTCGCTGACGTTCCTGCCTCCGGGCTGTCTCCACTACCTGAGGTCGTCAACATTTCAGGTGTCTCCGCCATTCTTTAACTCCACTACGCGCCGTAACAAAAAATGGGCGGAGAACATGAGTTAAAATCGAACGTCAGGGGCGGGCGACGCAGGCGGAGTTTCACACATGCGTAGTGTATAAAGAGGGGCCTTGCGCACGTGTCGTACGTACGTTCTGTGGTAGGTGATAGTGGACCTGGACGTTACAAAACGAAGGTAATTTTAGATATTTTTTTTTTTTTTTTGGTTTTTATGGTCATGACTTTGTAGCAAGCGGCCTATATGGCTTGATAGATTGATGAGGCCTACATAGGGAGAAGATGATGAGGGGTTAGCCGAAACCTATAATAAAAGTGTTTTTTGTCTTGTGACTTCATCTTTTCCAGATATAATGAATCCCCTATTTAAGGATCCAGAGTTCCTTACATCTTTTATTTCCAAATATCGAGAGATGAGGAATTTGTGGGAGGTGAAACACCCTCAGTATTATGCTAAGCATGTGAGGAAGTCAACGCTGGAGAGACTTCTGGCCTTTGTCCAGGCGACCATCCCGGAAGCAACAATGGAGACATTGCTCAAGAAAATTGGGGTCTTGAGGAACATGTATAAGAGGGAGCATAAGAAGATCCAGGAATCAAGGAGATCAGGAGCATCAGCAGATGATGTTTATGTACCCAGGCTGTGGTACTACAATCAACTCCGTTTTCTGGATGACCAGAATGAAGCCAGGCCATCACTTTCAACCCTTCCCTCCACCCTTCCCTCCACCCTTCCCTCCACCCCAGCAGAGGCTGATGAGGAGCAAGCTGGGTCTTCCATCCTGGATGAACCAGATATGACCATCTGGAGTCAGGTAAATTATTTTAACAAATATTTACTGTACTAATATTAATGATGTTAACTGGATGTTATAATTGTCTAAAATAATTTGGCACTCAAAATTGGGTATACATATCAATTGACAGTAGTGGCTAAATATGTTTGGCACCTGCTTGAAATAATTAGGGTGTCTGATTAGACTCTTTTATTAAAGAGAAGTATTCACATTGAATTTGCTATTCATGAGAAGCAAACTGTGTGTCATTGATGAACCCCAAAAAATATACTCAAACTATTGTCCTTTTTTTATACACAGGATGAGTCCATCCAGGAGGAATGTGGGGAAAGTGGCAGGCAGGAGGAGACCGGGCCCATGGACAGCCTGGAGGAGGCCGGATTCACCATCATCCTGGAGGAGGCTGGGCCCAGTGTCAGGCAGGAGGTGGCTGCTCCCAGTGAGGTGGCTGCTCCCAGTGAGGTGGCTGGGCCAAGTGAGGTGGCTGGGCCAAGTGAGGTGGCTGGGCCCAGTAGGAGCCTGACCGAATCCCAAGTGCCTCCCCTCCACCTTCCCAAAAAAAGGGCCAGGAAGGGGATGGTCACACAGGACGCATCCCTGCGCCTCATGCAAGAGGCCACCCGTTTTTTAACAAGCCCCCCTGAAGCGGAAGAATCCTATGGCTGCTACTTAGCCAGCAGGCTTCTTCAGATGGATTGGGAGCAGCGCCTCATTTGTGAGCGCCTATTTGGGGAAACAATCCATAAGGGGCTGCAGGGCACGCTAACACAAAACACCCAACTACATGAGGCAGCCCCCCCTCCTCCTCCTCCTCCTCCTCCTCCTCCTCCTCCTCCTCCTGCCACAACTGAAACACCAGAGCCACAGCCTCAAAAGAAGGCTACAGGGAAGGCTGCAGGGCAGCGTGGAGGAAAGGCTGCAGGGAAGAGAAGAAAATGATGACCTGGGTTCAGTCTGGTCTGACAGAAGACGCAGGCTGTTGTAGGACCACAGTCTGGGGACATCTAGATCATCTGCTGGTGCTGTTGATCTCTGGGATTCTTGGACCAGATTGTGCTCCCTCTTATATGGACTCCTCAAGATCCCAATTTTCTGGTACACCCACTTTTTCCAGCGTTGACTTCCTCTTTATTTTATTTTGACCATGAATAAATGGATATTTTTTGAGTTTAGCAAAAGACTTTATGTGTTTTCTTTGAAATCATTGATTTTACACACAATGTTAAATTAACAAGGGACAACAATCTCATTGAGTTTGAAAAAAAACACACCAAAAATACATTACTAATGTTAATAATGTTCAAGTGGTAAGTCTTGAAAATCAAAAAAATTACGTAACCAAAAACGGTGCTTTGGGTTAACTTTATCTAAAAACTAAAAAATAAACACTATAAAAAAAAAAAATAATAATGGGTTCTTTGTGTTAACTTTACAAACCTAAAAAAAAAAAAAAAAAAAAAAAAAAAAGGGGGAAAAAGTATTATTAGTATGGAAACATTGTTTTAAAAAGGCATACTATATCATTCATGAGATCAAAGAGAAAAAGAATCCAGAAATCAGTTTGGGAGAACTCTGATTATGAACAGCAAAACACCTTCGTTCTTTAGAGCCTTCGTAAAGAAGAAATAAAATGCGCTGCATTGAACGATCACAGATTTTGCAGCGTGATGAATGTGCTACCTACAATACGAACACTAGTTTTACTAGACCGAGTGCTTCCGTTTAGTTTTTGCTTATGAGCATGCGTCGTTTTTTTGTCCGTCGGACTAGCATACAGACGAGCGGACTTCGGGGTCCGTCGTACTTACGACGTAAAGATTTGAAGCATGCTTCAAATCTAAAGTCCGTCGGATTTTAGGCTAAAAAAGTCCGTTGAAAGTCCGGAGAAGCCCACACACGATCGGATTACCAGCCAGCTTTAGTCCGTCAGCGTCCGTTGGACTTTTGTAGACGAAAAGTCCGACCGTGTGTACGCGGCATAAGAATCTTCTTTTCATTTTTTTAAGTTGTTGTAGTTACTCCATGAGAACGTTGATTCCTTGTCATGTGATTTTTCTCTTAAAATTGTCATTGTCACCTCTCATTATTATTCATGACAAATCATCATTTTTTAGAGTAATTCTGTACCAGGCATTGGAGGAGCTTATTTATATAGTGAAGATGGCATACTAACACAAATTGTTAGGCTGGACAAGAACGTCTCCTTTCACTTGGTAGAGTAGACACTTCCAATTAATGACATTTCCATGGAGATCGCCAGAGACAACCTTCTGAATGTCTTCTGGTGTCAGGACATAATCCCACGGACGTCACTTATTTCACCAACGAATGACTGCTAAGGCTCCATGCACACTGGCTTAAAAAACTTTGCTTCTACAGGAGGTTTGTGTTCTGCATTTAGAAGCAGCTCAATGTTCTTCTTTGTGTTCATGCACATTAGGACAATTACAGGCATATCTTAGCTTGTTTAGAGGCAGGAAAAAAAAACCCTTGTGGTTCGTGTCTCTGATAGTAGCTTACTTGCAGAAAAAAAACGTAAAACTTTCCTAAACTCATCTAAACTTGTCTAAACTTTGTCCAAAAAAGCTCTATGTTAAGCGTTTTTTACTGTCAAGAGAGCAGATTTTTTTTTTTTAAGCCCAGTGTGCATGGAGCTTTAGAGTCGAATCTTCCACCAAAAGTCTTGGCCCTGTCCCAGAAAAATTCTGGTTTCTGCTGTGACAGAATACCCAGTGGCACCCCCCCGGGGGACAGATGGGAATTGGAGGAGGTGCAGGCTCCTGGAAGCTGCCCCTGGCCCCTTCGCTTGCACTAGCCCTCCCTGGCGGATGGGTCAGATGCTATCCATTTCCTTACCTTAGGAGGTGGTGCTGGTTATCTGGGGTAGGGCTCCTGAAAGCTGCTGCTCCACCTGCTGTAGCTTGCCATGACACCAGACCGTTGCTTCTCCTTCGAATAGAAAGTGGGTCTTGAAACCCGACCCTAATAGAAAGTGAGTCCTAAGACTCGATGGCCAATCGGGTCTCAGGACATTCCTGATTGGCCGAGAGGAGAATCAGGAAGACAATAGCAAATATTAATTCACTATTGTTTTACAACCGGGTGGGCTGAGAGGCACAGTGCTCTGCGCCCAAGCCCACCCTTTTTTGAAGCCAATTAAAGCCTCAGGCTCTAATGACGTGCTTAAAAAAAAAACATTGAAATCCAAGCGTCTGGCGCCCTTCATGTAGATTAGGGGCTGGGCGCATGGATTTGGGGGATGGCGGCCCTCTGCCCTGTATGGATCGGCCACCACTGAGAAGACCCTTTCGTGGACACTCCTCCAGGTTAGAGTTTCCCGTTGACCCAAAGTTGGACCACTCCAGTATTGGAGACCCAGGTCACACACATGTGCCTCCCAAAGACTCATGCCCCATACACACAATTAGAAATTCCACCAGCAAAAGTCGGATGTGAGCTTTTGGTCAGAAATTCCGACCATGTGTATGCTCCATCGGACTTTTGCTGGCAGAATTCCAGCCAGCAAAAGATTGAGAGCAGGTTCTCTATTATTCGGTCGGAAAATGTTCCTATCTGAAAATGCGTTAGTCTGTATGCAATTCGGACGCGCAAAAAATCACGCATGCTCTGAAACAATTTGACGCATCCTCGGAAGCATTGAACTTCATTTTCTCGGCTTGTCATAGTGTTGTACGTCACCGCGTTCTTGACAGTCGAAAGTCCAGAGAACTTTTGTGTCACCGTGTATATGCAAGGCAAGCTTGAGCGTAATTCCGTCGCAAAAACCATCCAAACTTTTTCTGACGGAATTTCTGATCGTGTGTACGGGGCATTAGAGTCTGTCTTAAAATTAATGACTTCCTGGTTGACATGTACAGAACAAGTGTTTGGAGGCTGTAAATACATAAGAAAGGCATTGTCCTTCCCGGGAGTAGCAAGAGAGAAGGCAGTATAGGTGCGGGAAAGGTCGGTATAAGAACGTAGACAGACTTTTTTTTTAATGTCCTTGTAATTGTAGATCTTAGAATGACATGAGCTGTGTTGGTTTCTCTGGAGAAGACAAACATTTTACAAACAGACAAAACTCATTACTGATACTTCTCAAATCTTTGGATACTAAACAATAAACTCAGATTTAATTTATAGATGCTAGACTTTAAAATACAAAATAATTGAATACACTCATATACCTTGAGCACCATTTAAATTTATTTTTACATTTTCCATCTTCTCAATTACCCAATAAAGGTTTTTTCTTCCATAAATTTTTTATTGAAGTCAAAAACAGATAAATGTTACAATTAGAACATCATGGACATCATACAAAACGTTTTGTGGGCTACAAATATTCTTTAGGTCGTATTATGTACCAGAGAGAGAAACAGAATGCAAAACAATCAGGGAATAATATAAGCATGTTCTCCATTTAGCACATTGGTTATAAGCCTAATCATTTCTGTATGCATTTGGACAACAACCCTGCTGTGTCTGGTACATTAAGGTTATTTCAAGAACGAAAACTGGAAAGGAGGAAGAAAAGACATGAAAACTGAGAGAGAAAGAACAAGAAAAAACAAAAAAAGGGGGGGGAGCAGAGAAGGGCAATTGAGATTGTGGAGAAGGGAGAAGGAAGAGGGGGGGTCCCAGGACGGGGAAGTCATCATGGTGTGGGTTAGCGGGGTAAAAATAACATGTCCCGTCACTTCTGCCCACCCCCCACACCCCCCATATTTAATTCGATTGTGAGCTATATACGTAGTACTTCACTCGGTTCACTGTCTAGGAATTGGCAGTTTAAAAGTCTTTGGAAGGAAGGCTGCAGGTTGCTAGAATGTAGCTCAGACTGTGCAGGGTGCACAAAAGAGTAGCTGTAAATACTTCAATTACACTACACAAGCAACTGGCTGCAGGTTGCTAGAATGTAGCTCAGACTATTATATGCTGCAGTACAGTAGCTGGAAATACTATAAAAACACCTGCCTGCCTGTTAGTATATTAGGAAGAGAACAGGATCTAGCTAAACTGAATACAGTGTGTGAATATATATATATATATATATATATATATATATATATATATGGCTCTCTGTTCAGACGGCGCTGTGATTGGCCAAGCATGCGGGTCATAGTGCATGCTTGGCCAATCATCAGCCAGCAATGCACTGCAATGCCGCAGTGAATTATGGGCCGTGACGCGCCACTCAAATTTAGCGCGAATGGCCAATATCGTTCGCAATTCGGCGAACAGGCAAACAGACGATGTTCGAGTCGATCATGGGTTAGACTCGAACACGAAGCTCATCCCTAATCACAGCACCTACTGGTCACCAGGTCCTGGCAAATGACTGACCGCCGGCACCCAGTGATCGGCTCTGAGCTTCCCTGAACACAGCTCTGTGAATTAAAAAAAAGAGAGCTGTGTTCAGTGACAGGTGATCTCACTGTTGCTAAGCAGGGAATGAAAGCAAACTACAGTGCCTTGCAAAACTATTCACCCCCTTGGCTTTTTACCTATTTTGTTACATTACAGCCTTTAGTTCAATTTTTTTTTGTACTGAATTATATGTGATGGATCAGAACACAATAGTCTAAGTTGGTAAAGTAAAATTAGAAATATATATATATATAAAACTATTTTTCAGAAATAAAAAACTGATAATTGGCATGTGTGTATGTATTCATCCCCTTTGTTATGAAGCCCATAAAAAGCTCTGCTGCAACCAATTACCTTCAGAAGTCACATAATTAGTGAAATGATGTCCACCTGTGTGCAATCTAAGTGTCGAGAAAAAATTAAAACATGTAATTCTGTACTGCCCCAAAGGAAGAAGAGTAAGCAGCTAACACGGCCAGTAGGATATGTGCATAGATGTAGAAACAAAATAAGTGTAGCGCTGATATAAATAACTATGGAATGTCTAACATAAAGACAAATAAGTCCACGAACTGGTGGACCTCTAAACATGGAATGGAAAAAAGTCCTCCATAAATATATAACTCATGAGAAATAAAAAAATATTAGTCCATTGGTAAGTGTGAGACTTCATAAGTGAAGCATTTAAATATGCACGTGACATCTAGGGTGAAGAGAACACCACCACCAACAATGGGAAGGCTTACCATATCAATTGGACTCAAAGAAACATACACTTAGTTGGGTCAAACAGGCTTAGGTGGTGAACAGCTGATGGAGATGCGGGAGAGATGAGAAATTAAGGTCCTGGGATGATCTGTGGACAAGTGTGTCCCTTAAGATGGTGCCCAAAGTGGATGTTAGTTACAATTGGTGAAAAGGAAAAAAAAGGACCACATAGTGTAAATCCATAAAAATGTGTACCAGATTTATTAAGAAAATAGGAAATACACTCACATGTAAATCGATAAAAACAGCGCTGTATAAGTAAAATGGCGGCAGTGGGGTCCTAGTCGACGCCTTTCGTTTCCTTGGACATCATCTGGGGGGTCTCCCCACTGCAGCCAGCAAGGTATATATAAGCAATGTAACCACATACATGAAAATCATCTCCACAATGCGTTCAACGAGTACTTAGTGTTCCTTTTCACCAATTGTAACTACCATCCACTTTGGGCACCATCTTGAGGGACACACTTGTTCACAGATCATCCCAGGACCTTCATTTCTCATCTCTCCCGGATCTCTATCAGCTGTTCACCACCGATGCCTGTTTGACCCAACTAAGCGTATGTTTCTTTGGGTCCATTTGATCTGGTAAGCCTTCCCATTGTTGGTGGTGGTGTTCTCTTCACCCTAGATGTTACGTGCATATTTAAATGCTTCACTTATGAAGTCTCACACTTACCAATGAACTAATATTTTTTTATCTCTCATAAGTTATATATTTACGGAGGACTTTTTTCCATTCCATGTTTAGAGGTCCACCAGTTCGTGGACTTATTTGTCTTTATGTTAGACATTCCATAGTCATTTATATCAGCGCTACACTTATTTTGTTTCTACATCTATGCACATATCCTACTGGACGTGTTAGCTGCTTAATCTTCTTCCTTTGGGGCAGCGCAGAATTACTTGTTATTATTTTTTCTCTGCAATTGTTGTGATTATATTTTGCTGCAGCCTAGCTGATTCCATAGTAATATGGACGTTTTTGATTACAGAGTGTCCCGTACTGTTAACACAGAAGGAGTTTTTATTGTCACAGGGAGTGACACTGAACTAGGAGGTTTATTTATGAGGCTCAAGAACATCATGTCCTCTGAGCTCCATTTACAATGGGACGTGGCATTCCTTGAACAGTATATCACTGACCGTATGGTCCCTAGAAGTCTCAGGTGGGATGTTTACCCACCACAGGGTGACCCTGAGATAGACTCTTATTCCAAATATTTTAATGATGCAGGGATCAGCCTCCTCAGCGTCCTTATTACCAGGAAACAAAACAAACTTTTAGCTTTAGATAGGGAGATCAAAGATATCAAAGAAACTTCTATCCCATAAAAACTCCTCTGAGTATAACGCTCTCTCTTCCAATCTCCAGAGTTTTCTGGAAAGGGAAGATAAGGGCCAAAAAAACAAAAAACAGAAAAAGTACTCTAGAGATGTGGGGGACTATAAAAATGGAACCGTGTTTGGTTGGCAAAAACTCTTTACTTCCAACCCGACGGTCACTACCACTTCATCAACTTTGGTGGGTCCCCCAACTACTTCCATACCTGGAGTGACAAACAGAGAGGTTCCACCCATGGGCACTCCAGTTAATGGACGGAGGAGAGATGACAGAGGGAACAAGGCACCTTCGCCAACTAGAGTACGTCATTACAGTCCACGCACCCCTCATGTCATTAATAGTGGTAGGGGACACAACAGAGGTAAATGGGGTGGGAGAGGTCAACGAGGTCGAGGCATGCACTATTCTGAACCCTATTATAGGTATAGGGAAGCCTCTCCTTCTCGGCATAGGGAACATGCTGATACATACCATACTAACCCCCACCATTAGAGCCAACCCCCTCTAGCTACTTATGATAGGTTCTCCCCCCTTAGAGACACACGTGATGACGATTATAGAGGTGATTACAGACCTGACCCCAGAGTCATGTATGAACAATCACCTCATAGTTCAATCAATCCAATGCCGATCAATACAATGGTCAGGTTTTTCATGAGGACCAAAGAACACGGAAAAGAGGTCCAGACCCAAGAGAGGCACAAGGGGAGGGAGGAGAATACAGAAGAAGAAAAAAGAAACTTGAGAGGCCAAGGAGTTTTCAATTTAAGTACAAAAGTATTCACCACAGAAGAACTCTCTGTCTTAGACAAGGGACCTAAATTTGCCCCCCCTAAAATAATTGGACAGATTTGGTACTTTTATCGATGTCCATAAATTTATACGTAAATTGAACATCCAGCGCTACCTTATTTCCAATCCCTATAGGAGCGGAGGTAGCGCTGCAACATCTGGAACTATTCATACTGGACTGTCCAACCCTTTATTATTCAATCCACCTGTCCCTGTAGCACCAGCTTTAAGCATTTTTAGAGATCTTGTCCTTAAAGATCTAGCAGAACTTCCAGAGAAACGTATGAGGAATTGGTCCTTCGCCCAGCTGACAAGGGTGGTGGGATTGTCATCTTAGACAAGACGGATTATGAGTTAGAGATGTGTAGAATTCTTAATGAACCAAATACCTATAGTGTGTTACCTAATAACCCCACCTCTTCATACAAGAGACAGTTGTCAGATATTGTAAAGAGAGGTTATGAACAGAAGATTTTGAATAGAAAGGAGAGAGATTTTTTGGTGCCTTCGGTACCTAGAGTTCCCACCATTTACTACTTGCCCAAGATTCACAAGAACCCAACACAACCCCCTGGCCGGCATATCGTGAGTGGGATAGACTCAGTCACCTCACGTTTTTCTGGTACATTGATTTTTTTCTCCAGCCTTTGGTCAGACAAATGCCGTCCTATCTGAAGGACACTGGAGCCACTATCCACCCATTAGAAGGCGTGGAGGTACAGAATGATTGTATCATCGCTACGGTGGATGTGGCCTCCCTCTACACTTGCATATCGCAAGAAAAGGGTATTGAAGCTTTTCATCATTTCTTGGAAAAAGAACTCAGCATTGCCCCTTCCAACGTTCCTTTATCATCGAATTGTTGGAATTTGCTACTAAGCGTAGCTATTTTTGGTTTAACCAACAATATTTTCTTCAGCTATGCGGCGTTGCTATGGGGGCTAAATTTGCCCCTAGCCTCGCCAATCTTTTTATGGCCAAGTGGGAGGAGAATGTCGTCTATGCCGACAGGGCTCCCTCTCTCGTCCTGTCGGCACGTTATATTAACGACATCCTCCTACTATGGAATGGCAGTGCTGAATCATTGGATTCGTTCTTCCAACATCTGAACAACAATGACAGAGGTATATCTCTATCCTATGTTGCCAGTAAAGATAAGATCAACTTTCTGGACTTAGAAATTAAAATGTGGAATGGACGGTTTCAGTTTCAGATGCATTTCAAACCAACGGACCGTAACGGCTTCATTCCAACAGATAGCTGCCATCACCAATCCTGGCTGGATTCTGTCCCACTGAGTCAATTTCTTAGACTGCACCAAAATTGCTCCGACATTGCCACCTTTAAAGCACAGTCGACTATCTTAAAAACTAGATTTGTTGATAAAGACTATGACCCCTATTTGGTCGACTGCGAATTGCAACATGCCCTAGACACAAATAGGGAGTCGCTATTAGAAGAGAAACCTAGAACTGAACAGGGGGACACTTTTAGGTGGTCTATGCTGACCTCATTCTCTATCCAGCACAAACAAGTCAGAGCTATCCTCTCTAAACATTGGGATATTCTCAAAAACGATCAGGTCTTAAATACGGCCTTGCCAGATCAAGCAAGAGTTATTTTTAGGGGAGCCCCCATTCTACAGAGTAAAATAGCTCCAAACATCATCAATCCCCCTGTACGCCAGCCCCTCTTTCATGAGATGGAGGGTTTCTACTCATGTAGAAAATGCATTGTATGCCAGCATAAATCCGGAATAGGATGAAAAACTGTTGCTTTCACATCTTCACTCACCCACAAACCATATTCTATCAAACAGTTTTGCACCTGCACTACTAGCCACATTGTGTATTTGATCACCTGTCATTGCGGGAAGCAATGCGTGGGCCGTACTATCGGCTCCTTTTCAGTCAGAGTTGCTGAGCATATTGCTCTTATTAAGAGCGGGGATACCAAACACACAGTCCCTAGACACTACAAGCTACACCACAATCATGTGATAGAGGGGACAGATTTTGTGGTGATTGATAGATATGTTCCCCCTTGGAGAGGTGGTGCCATGACCAGAGAGGTCTCTCGTTTAGAGACCTTATGGATTCATGAGCTTCGAACGCATTATCCTCTTGGCATGTATGTTGAGCTGGACATCAACGCCTTCATCAACAGGGCCTGATGTCCCGTTCCACTGGCCTCTTTTTGATTTGCATCTTTCATATATGCATATTTTTTATGTTTTAATTTTTAATTTTTTAATTTTATTTTTCTCTTCTTCCATCATCTTCTGTTCTTCATTTTTCACATTTTTTACATTTTATATATATATTTTTTATATATATTTTATATATTATATATTTTTTCACGTATTTTCACAACTTCTATGTACATGTAGCAATAACTTATTGTGGAGCTGCTGATTTATTTTGGTCTGTTACCTTCAATTCCGCCACCTTGATTTCACCAGCACCGGGTCTAGGGTTCCGTTGAGCTTACCTCTGGATCATGTAGACACCAACACTTGAGTATCTTTTCAATGCTTTAATTAAAGTTGTTCAGGGAAACAGCAGGAAAGAAGCAGAAGGAAAACTGCAGGGAAAGTTCAAACACCTCTTTGTGATTCTCTTTAGCACATCACTAAGAATTGAATGCTGATTGTACTCCCCTCGTGGGAGTTTAATTTTTGCCTGTCTGGATAGGATTCTCTCACTCTCCTAGCAGCCAGCACGCAGCACAAACAAAAAGTCTCTGCCACAGACTTGTAGTGAACTTTGATAAATGTCTGACACAGCACTTGAACCTTTAAGCCAACCCGGCAGCACTATTCAGAAAGATTGCTATAGGATACGTCCTCCAACCAAGTCACCAGGCCCCTCTCCAGACCAGCATTCCGCATGATCCTTCCATGACGGGTCCTCCCCTGGGATCTTCTCAGTTGTCCAGCTTCTTCACTCTGCATAGACAGCCCAGGACCATTTCTCGGCCGATGTGATAAGCCCCAGACAAGCCTCTGGGCCCACACACACGTCGCCTCCCGATCGGAGGACCACGAGGTGGTACTTCCTAATGCATACCTGTCAGCCAGGAGGGCCAGCAGATGGCTGAAAACGAACACTAAAACCTGGCGTCTGTCCCTTAAGTACCCCCCTCCCAGAATGCAACTCGGAGGACCACCTCCACCGAATTGTTTCTCGGGAGAAGAAGAGCACCCATGCGCTTTAACGCGTTGCTCTTCCAACACTGACCGATGGTGACAACGACACCTACCAGCTCAGAGTGGAACTACACGCAACGCAGCTAAGCTGAAACAGAGGCAAATTTACCTGACAATTTACCTATTAATGGTAGATAAAATCTACCAGCGCTACATACACATGTAGTTTTTCATTTTGGGAGTGATTGGGATCCTCACATGCCATTTGGTCATATATTGGTATATAGATTCCCAGTCCTATGTTTGTATTATAGATACACACTATATATGTGTTCAGTAATACATATATTTGCCATATAGTTGTTACTTTCTATGTGTATTCCACAATGTTTGGTTTATGTATTTCCATGAGATTCCATTCCACGTAGAGACATATATATTATATTTTATTATTCCCCTTTTTATTATTATTTTCATCATAATATATACATGCATATACATGTCCCTGTATGTACAGTCTATTTCCTTCCCACGTGAGGGATAACACACCATATTCATTACATTTATCTACTGACCTTTTTATGCCAAGTGAGTGTTAACACATCACATTCAGTGCACTTATTCACTGATCTTTTGCTATGCACATTTTTTGATCCAGGATATATATGTATCTTTGATCTAGGATATATATGTATTTTTATTGTTCCTGTCCCATATGTTTTCAGTGCTCTTCACTCACAGTACTGCTTCATATTTGCACATAACCATCGCATTGGTTTGCAGTTTTTCCTATTTACATATACACATTGCGCGTGTCTCTCGGTCTGACACACGTCATCACGGCATTCTGAAACACGTGATGCCGTTGGTGATCATACGTATGCCGGCATTCTGCACCGGCGCAGTGAGAGCTGCCTTAGTCACCTCCCATTGAGTTGCAAGGGCACACACCCACAATTTTTGGCCCGCACACATGCGCACTACGGCCTTGTGGAACGCAGATGTTGGCTTGAGACGTCACGCTGCTTCCTTCACTTTTGCCATTTCTTTATATTTTTTTATATTTTACGGCTTTATACATTTTAAATCACATGGGACACTTTAAGTGCGGATACCCAATATGGAATATGATTAATATGTGGACATATCATCGATCCCACTAGAGACACTTCCGGTGCTCACAATGTGCCCCATAGTAAGGCGTGGAACGCACGCCGAGCGGCCATTTTGCGTGGTTACCGGAAGTGACACTAGGTACGTGTTGAACGCATTGTGGAGATGATTCTCATGTATGTGGTACATTCCTTATATATACCTTGCTGGCTGCAGTGGGGGGACCCCCCAGACGATGTCCAAGGAGACAAAAAGCATCGGGTAGGACCCCACTGCCGTCATTTTACTTATACAGCGCTGTTTTTATCAATTTAAATGTGAGTGTATATCCTATTTTATTAATAAATCTGGTACACATTTTTATGGATTTAAACTGTGGCCCTTTTTGTTTTCCTTTTTACCAGTTGTAACTACCATCCACTTTGGGCACCATCTTGAGTGACACACTTGTCCACGGATCATTCCAGGACCTTCATTTCTCATCTCTCATCCCGGATCTCCATCAGCTGTTCACCACCTAAGCCTGTTTGACCCAACTAAGCGTATGTTTCTTTGGGTCCAATTGATCTGGTAAGCCTTCCCATTGTTGGTGGTGGTGTTCTCTTCACCCTAGATGTCACGTGCTTCACTTATGAAGTCTCACACTTACCAATGACTAATATTTTTTTATTTCTCATGAGTTATATATTTATGGAGGACTTTTTTCCATTCCATGTTTAGAGGTCCACCAGTTCGTGGACTTATTTGTCTTTATGTTAGGCATTCCATAGTCATTTATATCAGCGCTACACTTATTTTGTTTCTACATCTATGCACGTATCCTACTGGCCGTGTTAGCTGCTTACTCTTCTTCCTTTGGGGCAGCGCAGAATTACTTGTTATTATTTTTTCTCTGGAATTGTTGTGATTGTATTTTGCTGCTGCCTAGCTGATTCCATGGTAATATGGACGTTTTTGATTACAGAGTGTCCCGTACTGTTAACACAGAAGGAGTTTTTATTGTCACAGGGAGTGACACTGAACTAGGAGGTTTATTTATGAGGCTCAAGAACATTGTGTTCTCTGAGCTCCATTTACAATGGGACGTGGCGTTCCTTGATCAGTATATCACTAACCGTATGGTCCCCAGAAGTCTCTCTAACGCTCTCTCTTCCAATCTCCAGAGTTTTCTGGAAAGGGAAGATAAGGACCAATAAAACAAAAAACAGAAAAAGTACTCTAGAGATGTGGGGGACAATAAAAATGGAACCGTGTTTGGTTGGCAAAAACTCTTTACTTCCAACCCGACGGTCACTACAACTTCACCAACTGGTGGGTCCCCCAACTACTTCCATACCTGGAGTGACAAACAGAGAGGTTCCACCTATGGGCACTCCAGTTAATGGAAGGAGGAGAGATGACAGAAGGAACAAGTCACCTTCGCCATCTAGAGTACGTCATTACAGTCCACACACCCCTCATGTCATCAATAGGGGTAGGAGACACAACAGAGGTAATAGGGGTGGGAGAGGTCAACGAGGTTGAGGCATGCACTATTCTGAACCCTATTATAGGTATAGGGATGCCTCTCCTTCTCAGCATAGGGTACATGCTGATACATACCATACTAACCCCCACCATTACAGCCAACCCCCTCTAGCTACTTATAATAGGTTCTCCCCCCTTAGAGACACACGTGATGACAATTATAGAGGTGATTACAGACCTGACCCCAGAGTCATGTATGAACAATCACCTCATAGTTAAAATTAATCCAATGCCATTCAATACAATGGTCAGGTTTTTCACGAGGACCAAAGACCATGGAAAAGAGGTCCAGACCCAAGAGAGGCACAAGGGGAGGGAGGAGAATACAGAGGAGGAAAAAGACGGAGAACTTGAGAGGCCAAGGAGTTTTCAATTTAAGTACCAAAGTATTCACCACAGAAGAACTCTCTGTCTTAGACAAGGTACTTAAATTTGCCTCCCCTAAAAAAATTGGACAGATTTGGTACCTTTATTGATGTCCATAAATTTATACCTAAATTGAACATCCAGCACTACCTCATTTCCAATTCCTATAGGAGTGGAGGTAGCGCTGCAACATCTGGAACTATTCATTCTGGACTGTCCAACCCTTCATTATTCAATCCACCTGTCCCTGTAGCACCAGCTATAAGCATTTTTAGAGATCTTAAAGTCAAATGAGGGGTGATTGGCGCTGTTCCACTGAAGGTGTCTCAAGTGTAAAAAATATGTGTATCAAATAGAACAATAAACAAAACTAAACAATATATAAAATTGAGAAACAATGTGCAGAAACTCATGAAATATATGTGACACCTGCATCCATACAAAGTGCAATGTGTGTTTAAGGAATAAAGTGAAATCCAAAAAATATATCCGAAAAGGCTTGAAAAAACAAAAAATACTGGACATAAAAAACACCAATGTTGCATGAATAAAATACTCATAAATTAAATGCACATAAAAAATTAAAAATCATGAAGTCTACAGTCCACAAAAAGTCCCAAAACCAAATGGATAATAAAAAGTTGTATTAAATATATTAAATATATTAGTGAAAAAGTTCCTCATAAAGTGCAGATAGTTGTGATTAAAAAAGACAAAACAATGTCCCGCTGCCTAGTGGGCAGTCTAACTGAATGGGAAAAAACAATAACAGCAGTGCGGTGCGGCGTGCGTTCCACCACTCGCTCCAAACCCGGAAGTAAAGCAGAGAAGCAGGACCTATGCGTATCGTGTGGCGCCTCAGATGACGTCTGGATGACGAAACGCGTAAGGCGTGGCCACACGATACGCATACGTCCTGCTTCTCTGCTTTACTTCCGGGTTTGGAGCGAGCGGTGGAACGCACGCCGCACCGCACTGCTGTTATTGTTTTTTCCCATTCAGTTAGACTGCCCACTAGGCAGCGGGACATTGTTTTGTCTTTTTTAATCACAACTTTTAATAAAGTATACAATATTTTTACGGATTCACGCGATGGGGATCATTTTTATTTCATATGGATGTGCCTGCGGGGAGTAACTGGAGACAGCCCGGACATCGTGAACGGAGATTCGATCAGGAGCCTTCACTGAGGACCGTTGCTGCAGGATACAGCTGACAGGCTTGATACCCCTGCAGGGGTGTTTTCCTTTGGTGAGTGAGGGCACATTGGGGGGCTTTTTAGAAGATTGGAAGATTTCATGTCACTAAGAGCACTGCTAGAAGATTTGAAGAGACTCACTATCTGCACTTTATGAGGAACTTTTTCACTAATATATTTAATATATTTAATACAACTTTTTATTATCCATTTGGTTTTGGGACTTTTTGTGGACTGTAGACTTCATGATTTTTAATTTTTTATGTGCATTTAATTTATGAGTATTTTATTCATGCAACATTGGTGTTTTTTATGTCCAGTATTTTTTGTTTTTTCAAGCCTTTTCGGATATATTTTTTGGATTTCACTTTATTCCTTAAACACACATTGCACTTTGTATGGATGCAGGTGTCACATATATTTCATGAGTTTCTGCACATTGTTTCTCAATTTTATATATTGTTTAGTTTTGTTTATTCTATTTGATACACATATTTTTTACACTTGAGACACCTTCAGTGGAACAGCGCCAATCACCCCTCATTTGACTTTAATTTTCTAGAATTCCACATTGGTGTGATTCTGTGTTGGGGGGGCTGCAGTTCCTTTACTACCTAAGCGCGGAGCTATTAGTTTCCTATATATTTTTAGAGATCTTGTCCATAAAGATGTAGCAGAACTTCCAGAGAAACGTAGAGGCCACCAACCCTTGTCCAATACGGGCTTTAGGTCCTTATGTCGGCAGAAGGACTTGGTCATTCACCCGGCTGACAAGGGTGGTGGGATTGTCATCTTAGACAAGAAGGATTATGAGTTAGAGATGTGTAGAATTCTTAATGAACCAAATACCTATAGAGTGTTACCTAATAACCCCACCTCTTCATACAAGAGACAGTTGTCAGATATTGTAAAGAGAGGTTATGAACAGAAGATTTTGAATAGAAAGGAGAGAGAGTTTTTGGTGCATTTGGCACCTAGAGTTCCCACCATTTACTACTTGCCCAAGATTCACAAGAACCCAACACAACCCCCTGGCCGGCATATTGTGAGTGGGATAGACTTAGTCACCTCATGTATAGGCCGGTACATTGATTTTTTTCTCCAGCCTTTGGTCAGACAAATGCCGTCCTATCTGAAGGACACTGGAGCCACTATCCACCTATTAGAAGGCGTGGAGGTACAGAATGATTGTATCATCGCTACGGCGGATGTGGCCTCCCTCTACACTTGCATACTGCAAGAAAAGGGTATTGAAGCTTTTCATCATTTCTTGGAAAAAGAACTCAGCATTGCCCCTTCCAACATTCCTTTATCATCGAATTGTTGGAATTTGCTACTAAGCTTAGCTATTTTTGGTTTAACCAACAATATTTTCTTCAGCTATGCGGCGTTGCTATGGGGGCTAAATTTGCCCCTAGCCTTGCCAATCTTTTTATGGCCAAGTGGGAGGAGGATGTCGTCTATGCCGACAGGGCTCTCTCTCTCGTCCTGTGGGCACGTTATATTGACGACATCCTCCTCCTATGGAATGGCAGTGCTGAATCATTGGATTTGTTCTTCCAACATCTGAACAACAATGACAGAGGTATATCTCTATCCAATGTTGCCAGTAAAGATAAGATTAACTTTCTGGACTTAGAAATTAAAATGTGGAATGGACGGTTTCAGTTTCAGATGCATTTCAAACCAACAGACCGTAACGGCTTCATTCCAACAGATAGCTGCCATCACCAATCCTGTCTGGATACTGTCCCACAGAGTCAATTTGTCAGGAGACTAATAGACCAGACTGTGTGGACTGCACAGAGATAACCCAAAACGCATGTAAGTGAATAAATAATAATTTTTTAAAAGAGGTGATAATTCAGAGAATACAAACAGTGCAAAACCAACACCCAAACCCACCACAAAAAATATATACAGCAAGGGGCAATACCGGAATCACAGATGTCAGCCAGGCCAGGGTTCACACACAGCAGGTCAGCAGGAACAAGGGATATACCAGGAACATAAACGTTTAGCCAAGCCAAGGTCATACACAGGAGATAAGCAGCTGAACAAGGGCAGGTTAGGAGAAGGAGATAATGGATGGGATAGGATACAGGCTCAGGAGCAGGCTCAGGGTCAGGTTCAGATACAGGTTTACAGGATACAGGTTTACAGGATACAAGTTTACAGGAAACAGGTCAGGGCACAAGGAAGGAAGATACCAAGGCAAGCCTATGAGGGCTTGCCGGGTATTTATAAGGCTGTGGTAATTGACCTCATGTTACAGCTGAGCGCAGAGTGTGCTGTTTGCTCCACACTGCCGGAGTGCACCCGCTGGTGGACACCGGTACTACGGCCCAAGGATGCAACAGTGCCACCAGCAGGAGAGACCTCTTACTACAGGTCCCAGGTGTTGGAAGACACCCGCTGGTGGACACTGGCACTGCGATCCAAGAGACCGATAGCGCCATCAACGGGTAAACCCTCTCATGACACAATTTCTTAGACTGCACCAAAATTGCTCCGACATTGCCACCTTTAAAGCACAGTCAACTATCTTAAAAACTAGATTTGTTGATAAAGACTATGACCCTTATTTGGTCGACTGCAAATTCCAACATGCCCTAGACACCAATAGGGAGTCGCTATTAGAAGAGAAACCTAGAACTGAACAGGGGGACACTTTTAGGTGGTCTATGCTGACCTCATTCTCTATCCAGCACAAACAAGTCAGAGCTATCCTCTCTAAACATTGGGATATTCTCAAAAACGATCGGGTCCTAAATACGGCCTTGCCAGATCAAGCGAGAGTTATTTTTTGGGGAGCCCCCACACTACAGAGTAAAATAGCTCCAAACATCATCATTCCCCCTATACGCCAGCCCCTCTTTCATGAGATGGAGAGTTTCTACTCATGTAGAAAATATATTGTATGCCAGCATAACTCCGGAATAGGACGAAAAACTGTTGCTTTCACATCTTCAGTCACCCACAAACAATATTCCATCAAACAGTTTTGCACCTGCACTACTAGCCACATTGTGTATTTGATCACCTGTCATTGCGGGAAGCAATACGTGGGCCGTACTATCCGCTCCTTTTCAGTCAGAGTTGCTGAGCATATTGCTCTTATTAAGAGTGGGGATACCAAACACACAGTCCCCAGACACTACAAGCTACACCACAATCGTGTGATAGAGGGGACACAGTTTGTGGTGATTGATAGATATGTTCCCCCTTGGAGAGGTGGTGCCATGACCAGAGAGGTCTCTCGTTTAGAGACCTTCTGGATTCATGAGCTTCGAACGCTTTCTCCTCTTGGCATGTATGTTGAGCTGGACATCAATGCCTTCATCAACAGGGCCTGATGTCCCGTTCCACTGGCCTCTTTTTGATTTGCATCTTTCATATATGCATATTTTTTATGTTTTAATTTTTAATTTTTTAATTTTATTTTTCTCTCCTTCCATCATTTTCTGTTCTAATTTTTCACATTTTATACATTTTATATCTATATCTATTTTTATATATTTTATACATTATATATTTTTTCACGTATTTTCACAACTTCTATGTACATGTAGCAATAACTTACTGTGGAGCTGCTGATTTATTTTGGTCTGTTACCTTCAATTCCGCCACCTTGATTTCACCGACACCGGGTCTAGGGTTCCATTGAGTTTACCTCTGGATCATGTAGACACCAACACTTGAGTATCTTTTCAATGCTTTAATTAAAGTTGTTCAGGGAAACAGCAGGAAGGAAGCAGAAGGAAAGCTGCAGGGAAAGTTCAAACACCTCTTTGTGATTCTCTTTAGCACATCACTAAGAATTAAATGCTGATTGAACTCCCCTCGTGGGAGTTTAATCTTTGCCTGTCTGGATAGGACTCTCTCACTCTCCTAGCAGCCAGCACGCAGCACGAACAAAAAGTCTCTGCCACAGACTTGTAGTGAACTTTGATAAATGTCTGACACAGCACTTGAACCTTTAAGCCAACCCGGCAGCACTATGCAGAAAGCTAGCTATGGCAATTGCTGTGGCTGAAAACGAACCCTAAAACATGGCGTCTGTCCCTTAAGTACCCCCCTCCCAGAATGCAACTCGGAGGACCACCTCCACCAAATTGTTTCTCGGGAGAAGAAGAGCACCCATGCGCTTCAACGTGTTGCTCTTCTAACACTGACCAATCGTGCCAACCTACCGTCTCAGAGTGGAACTACACACAACGCAGCTAAGCTGAAACAGAGGCAAATTTACCTGACAATTTACCTATTAATGGTAGATAAAATCTACCAGCGCTACATACTCCGCCCACTACAATAGACGTTGTCGCCAACGTCTGCCAAAGTAACTCTCAAGCCTGAGAGGAGGTATTTGAACTTTAAAAACTTGGGTTGAGACAAAGAAGAAGGGAAAGGTAAGTAGAAAGACATTACAAGATCAACATTTGTAAAACAATATGTTCACGTCCGCAAACAAAACCATCCTATGACTGTACATAACCCCACTATCTATCTTAGCTGAAAAGCCTGACAGCTTGATAGAAGATCAATCCGTTCCTAAAAGAAAAAACATATCAAACACACATGCAACCTAAACAATTTCAGGAGCAGAGTCTCATCAAGAAATGAAACTCTCTTCCCTAACTACTTTTATGAATGTAAACTTTAGAAGTCCATCCCTGTATATATAAAAAATATATATTTTTTTTTTCCTAAGGAAAGAAGTCCAGCAAGCGAAGAGAAGAAGTCCTTGTATTTAGAACACTGTAATGAACATCTGGATCTTTATCAGGACGATCTCTACACACTAATGCCCCATACACACGGTCGGATTTTCCGATGGAAAATGTGTGATAGGACCTTGTTGTTGGAAATTCCGACCGTGTGTGGGCTCCATCACACATTTTCCATCGGACTTTACGACACACAAAGTTTGAGAGCAGTCTATAAAATTTTCCAACAACAAAATCCGTTGTCGGAATTTCCAATCGTGTGTACACAAATCCAACGCACAAAGTGCCACGCATGCTCAGAATAAATAAAGAGATGAAAGCTATTGGCTACTTCCCTGTTTATAGTCCCGACGTACGTGTTTTACGTCACCGCATTTAGAATGATCGGATTTTCCGACAACTTTGTGTGACCATGTGTATGCAAGACAAGTTTGAGCCAACATCCGTTTGAAAAAATCCTAGGATTTTGTTGACGGAATGTCCGATCAATGTCCGACCGTGTGTATGTGGCATTACACTAACTAACTAAACCACAGTTCTTTTGTCCATTGTTACGATATACTTAAAAGACCTAGACAGGTGGGTGGGACTTTGAATGAGGCGCGAGGTGTGTAGGGCCAGGCGCCTCCATCCCCAATAATTGGGACAAGGAACAAAAAAGGTGGGACTTTAAATGAAACATGCACTCCAGGAGACAACACCGCCACCATGAATATGGCAGGTACCCAAAAATAGAGCAGAACCAAAGACGTTAAGTAGAAGCATCACATGACATCGATTAGCATAAAATAATTTAATAATGTAAGATTGTAAAAAAGGTACACATTGTAACATGGTCCATATTGGTACTATAAACAACCTGGATCTAAGAGAGCCGAGTCTTACATCATACATAAAATGTATCATAAATACAAAAATAATTTTACATTGTAAACATTGTATATTGTAAACATTGTAGAAAGCAGTTTCATAGATAACAGGTCTCAATAACAATCCATTGTATTCTTAGTAGATAAAAAATATATCCAATTTAAATGTAGAGTAGAAATAAAGATAAAAGCTGATGCAATTATAGACAACGGGGGGGCCAAGTAATGGCTCATAATCCCATAGTAGAACAACTTAATTGGTTCATGCCATAAATAATGTAGATAGCCAAATTCACTGAGGTGTGTCTCCATAGTAGGTGATTATCGTCATCGTTGATTGGTATGGTCCAATTAGTATGTATATAGTAGTAGGGTAATATGGTATAAACGTAGGGGCATCTATTGGCTCAACGCGTTTCGTGGCGAACGCCACTCTTCAGGAGCAGGTATGAGGTAGGTGTCTATGAGTATTAAAGAACATCCATATTAAAAAACAACTAAAATAATATTGTATATTTAATCTGTGTAAGTGTGGAGGAGGGGAGAAGAGAGAAGAAGCGGGGGGGTAGAGCCCGATTCAAAAGCTACTTACAGGTACTCCTATGAGGTTGGGCATAGGCATGGAAGGCTGGGGGCCAACCGGCGGAACATCAGCCTGTTGGGAGCTGAGGTGGACTGGCCCAGAGCTCACAGGAGGAGGTCCGAGTGTAAACAGCAACCCCCAAGGAGGACTACCCATGGATGCGGGAATGGGTGTGATGCCAAGTGATAGCCATCTATGAACAAAGGAATAAAAAGTGAATATATATGTGTGTGTATGTATATGGGATGGTGACTGGTGTGAATGGTGGTATATATGTGTGTGTATGTATAAGGGATGGTGACTGGTGTGAATGATAGTATGTATGTGTGTGTATGTATATGGGATGGTGACTGGTGTGAGTGGTGGTAAAAACGTAAATGTATATGGGGAAGTGACTAATGTGAGTGGTAAAAAGAGTGTGTTGGTGCAAGTGTTGATCAAAAAGCAAGGAATGATAGCAGAGAGTGAGAACAGTATAAAGTGGTGGGAGGAAGGAACACCAAGGGGAAGAAAAAGAGGAGAAAGAAAAGACAAGGGATAGTGAAAAAACCAAGAAAGTTACCTGGGAGAGGTGTGGGCCATGTGAACCGGGAGTGCATGCAAACCATGGGGATGACCAGCGTGTGGGGGCTGGGAATGAAACGGAAGGAAGATATACACTCCAATGTGGTCATGGGTGTCCACCAACGGCACGCTGGCAGCCAATAGGAGGCGATGGCGCCAAACAGCTGAGCAGCGTCAGCTGCCCACTGTCTGACGGTCATCATCTCGTGTAGGATGCAGGATGGAATCGACAGCGGCGGCGCGCTGACGTCACGGAAAGTGACGCAGTGCGCGTCGGCGCTGGAAGCGTGACGTCGATGCGCAATTGGGTGTGCACCCGATCCTCCACGTCACTCAGCGTGAGGAGAGGGGGAAAAAGGGGGGGACCCCAGGAGCGCATCGCAGCTCCCAAGAATAGGCTCCTGGAGTGCATGTTTCATTTAAAGTCCCACCTTTTTTGTTTTTTGTCCTTTGTTACCATTAAAACCGGGGATCTGGCAATGTCAGTGATTTTCCCAGTTTATCCACTGTGGTAATAAAGTACACAACGTCATCTTTTCCGGGCCTGCAGATGACCACTTTGTCAGCATAGATGTGCCGACCGAAATTCCAGTGCAGAAAACATCCACTGAAATGTTCATCCATTTTAACGGAATATCCAGTTTTACAGAAAGGCTTAGGTAGAGACAAATAGTCCCAAACAGCTTCACTATACCAAAGTTCCCGGTTAGTTTCAATCATTTGCATTACATCCTGAGGGACATAAGAGAACTCCAAACCATATTCAGTAGCCACACGTTTATTCAACACTCTCTGAAAACATGCCAGTTTTGGCAAGGATCTATTTCTCCCCTGTCCAGGAGGCACACATGAATCCAATGACTTGCTTACCATAGACCCAGCCGGTGTCTGCAGAAAGTTAGCAACTTTTGGCAATGTCTCATTTACAGTACTGTGTGGCTCCACACAGGGTGACGTCTTCCCAGAACTCAGGGCTGTCCATTCAGGGAAAGTCATAGCAGAGGCGACATCCTCGCCTTGAGCCCACAACAGCTCTTGTGACATAGTCTCAAATAAGTCATCATCACCGGAGAGATCCAACATGGATTCTATCTCCGAATCTCCAAATTCTTCCACTGGAAGATATTTATTTATAGTCCCAGATACATTTTCCATTAGTGGCTTACCCGTTCCTGTTGTGGACTTTATTGGATCCGGTTCGGGTAGTCTCTGGGGTAGACCTCGACCATGGCCACAGGAAGCCTTCACATATCCCACCTTCCTCTGAACAGGTACAACAGGGACAGGTGTGGTGGATGTAGAAATTAGAGAAATGTCCTTCGATGAGACAGCAGCAGCAATGTCTCTCTCCAGAACACTTTCAGCAACAGCAGGCAAATTCACGGCCTGCCGTTCTCACTCCACAGTAGTAGCAGCTTCTACTGTAGCAATACCTGTAGCCCAATCCATTCAATAAGCACGGGGTGACATGGTAGTTTGCTCCACAATAAACAGATTTTCTCGACATTGGGGACAGCAACCAAACGGGCAGGGATGCATGGACAGTTCCTCACATTTGCGGCAAATCATGCCCAGTCCATCAACATCTCCAACAGTTTAGAGGGCAAACCTCCCCTGTGGTCTCAGACGAATACCGGTGTCTGTAAGCAGTGTTCCGGTTAGCACGGCACTTGACACGGTGTTCGCAGGGAACATTCTCGGTCCCACAATTGGCTGCATCGCCGGAAAAGACATGACCACACTCTGATCTTCTCAGCACGATCACGAGGCCTCTCTTCTTTTCTGGCGCCAAAACACACATACACGCGTCCCGCGCGGTATCAAGTAGGGCAAGCTCCTCCCATTTGTTCTTCTCCTCCGGGCTTTCTCTGGCACCCGCCTACGCGGTCAGAAATAAAGACCTGCAGTGTTAACCTCTCTTCTCCTGAGAAAAATGACAAAGTCCAGCTCTTACCGTAAACTCCCGGTGAAATGTTCCTCTGGGTTGCGAGCAAATCGTTGGCTAAGAAATCCCGGACGAGCCCCCACATGTAGCAATAACTCACTGTGGAGCTGTTACCTTACTTATTTTGGGCTGTTACCTTCAATTCCGCCACCTTGATTTCACCGGCACCGGGTCTAGGGTTCCGTTGAGTTTACCTTTGGATCATGTAGACACCAACACTTGAGTATCTTTTCAATACTTTAATTAAAGTTGTTCAGGGAAACAGCAGGAAAGAAACAGAAGAAAAACCGCAGGGAAAGTTCAAACACCTCTTTGTGATTCTCTTTAGCACATCACTAAGAAATGAATGCTGATTGTACTCCCTTGTGGAAGTTTAATCTTTGCCCGTCTGGATAGGATTCTCTCACTCTCCTAGCAGCCAGCACACAGCTCGAACAAAAAGTCTCTGCCACAGACTTGTAGTGAACTTTGATTAAGGTCAACACTATGCAGAAAGATTGCTATAGGATACTTCCTCCAACCAAGTCACCAGGCCCCTCTCCAGACCAGCATTCCGCATGATCTTTCCACTACGGGTCTTACCCTGGGATCTTCTCAGTTGTCTAGCTTCTTCACTCTGCTTAGACATCCCAGGACCATTTCTCGGCCAATGTGATAAGCCCCAGACAAGCCTCTGGGCCCACACTAAAACGTCTGTCCCTTAAGTACCCCCTCCCAGAATGCAACTCGGAGGACCACCTCCACCAAATTGTTTCTCGGGAGAAGAAGAGCACCCATGCGCTTCAACGCGTTGCTCTTCCAACACTGAACAATGGTGACAACGACACCTACCAGCTCAGAGTGGAACTGCACGCAACGCAGCTAAGCTGAAACAGAGGCAAATTTACCTGTCAATTTACCTATTAATGGTAGATAAAATCTACCAGCACTACATACACATGTAGTTTTTCATTTTGGGAGTGATTGGGATCATCACATGCCATTTGGTCATATATTGGTATATAGATTCCCAGTCCTATGTTTGGATTATAGATACACACTATATATGTGTTCAGTAATACATATATTTGCCATACAGTTGTTACTTTCTTTGTGTATTCCACAATGTTTGGTTTATGTATTTCCATGAGATTCCACTCCATGTAGAGACATATATATTATATTTTATTATTCCCCTTTTTATTATTATTTTCATCATAATACATACATGCATATACATGTCCCTGTATGCACTATTTCCTTCCCACGTGAGGGATAACACACCATATTCATTACATTTATCTACTGACCTTTTTATGCCAAGTGAGGGTTAACACATCACATTCAGTGCACTTATTCACTGATCTTTTGCTATGTACATTTTTGATCTAGGATATATATGTATCTTCGATCTAGGATATATATGTATTTTTATTGTTCCTGTCCCATATGTTTTCAGTGCTCTTCACTCACAGTACTGCTTCATATTTGCACATAACCATCGCATTGGTTTGCAGTTTTTCCTATTTACATATACACATTGCGCGTGTCTCTCAGTCTGACGCACGTCATCACGGCATTCTGAAACACGTGATGCCGTTGGTGATCATACGTATACCGGCATTCTACACCGGCGCAGTGAGAGCTGCCTTAGTCACCTCCCATTGAGTCGGAAGGGCACACACCCACCCTTTTTGGCCCGCACACATGTGCACTACAGCCTTGTGGAACGCAGACATTGGCTTGAGACGTCACGCTGCTTCCTCCACTTTTGCCATTTCTTTATATTTTTTATATTTTACGGCTTTATACCTTTTAAATCACATGGGACATTGTATGTGCGGATACCCAATATGGAATATCATTAATATGTGGACATATCATCAACCCCACTAGAGACACTTTTGGTGCTCACAATGTGCCCCATAGTGAGGCGTGGAACGCATGCCGAGCGGCCATTTTGCCTGGTTACCGGAAGTGACCCTAGGTACGTGTTGAACGCAATGTGGAGATGATTCTCATGTATGTGGTTACATTCCTTATATATACCTTGCTGGCTGCAGTGGGGGGACCCCCCAGACGATGTCCAAGGAGACAAAAAGCGTCGGGTAGGACCCCACTGCCGCCATTTTACTTATACAGTGCTGTTTTTATCAATTTAAATGTGAGTGTATTTCCTATTTTAGGCACACACTTGTCCACGGATCATTCCAGGACCTTCATTTCTCATCTCTCCCGATCTCCATCAGCTGTTCACCACCTAAGCCTGTTTGACCCAACTAAGTGTACGTTTCTTTGGGTCCAATTGATCTGGTAAGCCTTCCCATTGTTGTTGGTGGTGTTCTCTTCACCCTAGATGTCACGTGCATATTTAAATGCTTCACTTATGAATTCTCACACTTACCAATGAACTAATATTTTTTTATTTCTCATGAGTTATATATTTATGGAGGACTTTTTTCCATTCCATGTTTAGAGGTCCACCAGTTCGTGGACGTATTTGTCTTTATGTTAGACATTCCATAGTCATTTATATCAGCGCTACACTTATTTTGTTTCTACATCTATGCACATATCCTACTGGCTGTGTTAGCTGCTTACTCTTCTTCCTTTGGGGCAGCGCAGAATTACTTGTTATTATTTTTTCTCTGCAATAGTTCTGATTATATTTTGCTGCAGCCTAGCTGATTCCATAGTAATATGGATGTTTTTGATTACAGAGTGTCCCGTACTGTTAACACAGAAGAAGTTTTTATTGTCACAGGGAGTGACACTGAACTAGGAGGTTTATTTATGAGGCTCAAGAACATTGTGTCCTCTGAGCTTCATTTACAATGGGACGTGGCGTTCCTTGAACAGTATATCACTAACCGTATGGTCCCTAGAAGTCTCAGGTGGGATGTTTACCCACCACAGGGTGACCCTGAAATAGACTCTTGGTTCAAATATTTTAATGATGCAGGGATCAGCCTCCTCAGCGTCCTTATTACCAGGAAACAAAAGAAACTTTTAGCATTAGATAAGGAGATCAAAGATTTCAAAGATAAACTTCTATCCCATAAAACCTTCTCTGAGTATAACGCTCTCTCTTCCAATCTCCAGAGTTTTCTGGAAAGGGAAGATAAGGACCAATAAAACAAAAAACAGAAAAAGTACTCTAGAGATGTGGGGGACAATAAAAATGGAACCATGTTTGGTTGGCAAAAACTCTTTACTTCCAACCCGACGGTCACTACCACTTCATCAACTTTGGTGGGTCCCCCAACTACTTCCATACCTGGAGTGACAAACAGAGAGGTTCCACCTATGGGCACTCCAGTTAATGGAAGGAGGAGAGATGACAGAAGGAACAAGTCACCTTCGCCAACTATAGTATGTCATTACAATCCACACACCCCTCATGTCATCAATAGGGGTAGGGGACACAACAGAGGTAAACGAGGTGGAAGAGGTCAACGAGGTTGAGGAATGCAATATTCTGAACCCTATTATAGGTATAGGGATGCCTCTCCTTCTCGGCATAGGGAACATGCTGATACATACCATACTAACCCCCACCATTACAGCCAACCCCCTCTAGCTACTTATAATAGGTTCTCCCCCTTAGAGACACACGTGATGACGATTATAGAGGTGATTACAGACCTGACCCCAGAGTCATGTATGAACAATCACCTCATAGTTATAATCAATCCAATGCCAATCAATACAATGGTCAGGTTTTTCATGAGGACCAAAGACCATGGAAAAGAGGTCCAGACACGAGAGGCACAAGGGAAGGGAGGAGAATACAGAGGAGGAAAAAGGAGAACTTGAGAGGCCAAGGAGTTTTCAGTTTAAGTACCAAAGTATTCACCACAGAAGAACTCTCTGTCTTAGACAAGGGACTTAAATTTCCCCCCCCTAAAAAAATTGGACAGATTTGGTACTTTTATTGATGTCCATAAATTTATACGTAAATTGAACATCCAGCTCTACCTCATTTCCAATCCCTATAGGAGCGACGGTAGCGCTGCAACATCTGGAACTATTCATTCTGGACTGTCCAACCCTTCATTATTCAATCCACCTGTCCCTGTAGCACCAGCTATAAGCATTTTTAGAGATCTTGTCCTTAAATATCTAGCAGAACTTCCAGAGAAACGTATACGCCACCAAACCTTGTCCAATATGGGCTTTAGGTCCTTATGTCGGCAGAAGGACTTGGTCATTCGCCCGGCTGACAAGGGTGGTGGGATTGTCATCTTAGAAAAGAAGGATTATGAGTTAGAGATGTGTAGAATTCTTAATTAACCAAATACCTATAGTGTGTTACCTAATAACCCCACCTCTTCATACAAGAGACAGTTGTCAGATATTGTAAAAAGAGGTTATGAACAGAAGATTTTGAATAGAAAGGAGAGAGATTTTTTGGTGCCTTTGGCACCTAGAGTTCCCACCATTTACTACTTGCCCAAGATTCACAAGAACCCAACACAACCCCCTGGCCGGCCTATCGTGAGTGGCATAGACTCAGTCACCTCACATATACGCCGGTACATTGATTTTTTTTCTCCAGCCTTTGGTCAGACAAATGCCGTCCTATCTGAAGGACACGGGAGCCACTATCCACCTATTAGAAGGCGTGGAGGTACAGAATGATTGTATCATCGCTACGGCGGATGTGGCCTCCCTCTACACTTGCATACCGCAAGAAAAGGGTATTGAAGCTTTTCATCATTTCTTGGAAAAAGAACTCAGCATTGCCCCTTTCCAACGTTCCTTTATCATCGAATTGTTGGAATTTGCTACTAAGCGTAGCTATTTTTGGTTTAACCAACAATATTTTCTTCACCTACGCGGTGTGGCTATGGGGGCTAAATTTGCCTCTAGCCCCACCAATCTTTTTATGGCCAAGTGGGAGGAGGATGTCGTCTATGCCGACAGGGCTCCCTCTCTCGTCCTGTGGGCACGTTATATTGACGACATCCTCCTCCTATGGAATGGCAGTGCTGAATCATCGGATTCATTCTTCCAACTTCTGAACAACAATGACAGAGGTATATCTCTATCCTATGTTGCCAGTAAAGATAAGATCAACTTTCTGGACTTAGGAATTAAAATGCGGAATGGACGGTTTCAGTTTCAGACGCATTTTAAACCAGCGGTCCGTAATGGCTTCATTCCAACAGATAGCTGCCATCACCGATCCTGGCTGGATTCTGTTCCGTGGAGTCAATTACTTAGATTGCGCCAAAATTGCTCTGACATTGCCACCTTTAAAGCACAGTCGACTATCTTAAAAACTAGATTTGTTGATAAAGACTATGATCCCTATTTGGTCAACCGCAAATTCCAACATGCCCTAGACACAAATAGGGAGTCGCTATTAGAGGAGAAACCTAGAACTGAACAGGGGGACACTTTTAGGTGGTCTATGCTGACCTCATTCTCTATCCAGCACTAACAAGTCATAGCTATCCTCTCTAAACTTTGGGATATTCTCAAAAATGATCGGGTCCTAAATACGGCCTTGCCATATCAAGCAAGAGTTATTTTTAGGGGAGCCCCCACTCTAGAGAGTAAAATAGCTCCAAACATCATCAATCCCCCTATTCGCCAGCCCCTCTTTCATGAGATGGAGGGTTTCTACTCATGTAGAAAATGTATTGTATTCCAGCATAACTCCGGAATGGGACGAAAAACTGTTGCTTTCACATCTTCTGTCACCCACAAACAATATTCTATCAAACAGTTTTGCACCTGCACTACTAGCCACATTGTTTATTTGATCACCTGTCATTGCGGGAAGCAATACGTGGGCTGTACTATCCGCTCCTTTTCAGTCAGAGTTGCTGAGCATATTGCTCTTATTAAGAGCGGGGATACCAAACACACAGTCCCCAGACACTACAAGCTACACCACAATCGTGTGATAGAGGGGACACAGTTTGTGGTGATTGATAGATATGTTCCCCCTTGGAGAGGTGGTGCCATGACCAGAGGGGTCTCTCGTTTAGAGACCTTCTGGATTCATGAGCTTCGAACGTGTTCTCCTCTAGGCATGAATGTTGAGCTAGACATCAACGCCTTCATCAACAGGGCCTGATGTCCCATTCCACTGGCCTCTTTTTGATTTGCATCTTTCATATATGCATATTTTTTATGTTTTAATTTTTAATTTTTATTTTTCTCTCCTTCCATCATCTTCTGTTCTCATTTTTCACATTTTTTACATTTTTTATATATATTTTATATATATATATTATATATTTTTTCACATATTTTCACAACTTCTATGTACACATGTAGTTTTTCATTTTGGGAGTGATTGCGATCCTCACATGCCATTTGTTCATATATTGGTATATAGGTTCCAAGTAATATGTTTGTATTATAGATACACACTATATATGTGTTCAGTAATACATATATTTGCCATATAGTTGTTACTTTCTATTTGTATTCCACAATGTTTGGTTTATGTATTTCCATGAGATTCCATTCCACGTGGGGACATATATATTATATTTTATTATTCCCTTTTTTATTATTATTTTCATCATAATATATACATGCAAATACATGTCCCTGTATGCACAGTCTATTTCCTTCCCACGTGAGGGATAACACACCAGATTCATTACATTTATCTACTGACCTTTTTATGCCAAGTGAGGGTTAACACATCACATTCAGTGCACTTATTCACTGATCTTTTGCTATGCACATTTTTTGATCTAGGATATATATGTATTTTTATTGTTCCTGTCCCATATGTTTTCAGTGCTCTTCACTCACAGTACTGCTTCATATTTGCACATAACCATCGCATTGGTTTGCAGTTTTTCCTATTTACACATACACATTGCGCGTGTCTCTCGGTCTGACGCACGTCATCACGGCATTCTGAAACACATGATGCTGTTGGTGATCATACGTGTGCCGGCATTCTGCACCGGCGCAGTGAGAGCTACCTTAGTCACCTCCCATTGAGTCGGAAGGGCACACACCCACCCTCTTTAGGCCTGCACACATGCACACTACGGCCTTGTGGAACGCAGATGTCGGCTTGAGACGTCACGCTGCTTCCTCCACTTTTGCCATTTCTATATATTTTTTATATTTTACGGCTTTATACATTTTAAATCACATGGGACATTATATGTGCGGATACCCAATATGGAATATGATTAATAAGTGGACATATCATCGACCCCACTAGAGACACTTCTGATGCTCACAATGTGCCCCATAGTGAGGCGTGGAACGCACGCCGAGCGGCCATTTTGCCTGGTTACCGGAAGTAACACTAGGTACGTGTTGAACGCATTGTGGAGATGATTCTCATGTATGTGGTTACATTGCTTATATATACCTTGCTATATATACCTTGCTGGCTGCAGTGGGGGGGACCCCAGGACGATTTCCAAGGAGACGAAACGCGTCAGTTAGGACCCCACTGCCGCCATTTTACTTATACAGCGTTGTTTTTATCGATTTACATGTGAGTGTATTTCCTATTTTCTTAAAAAATCTGGTACACATTTTTATGGATTTACACTGTGGCCCTTCTGTTTTCCTTTTCACCAATTGTAACTACCATCCACTTTGGGCACCATCTTTAGGGACACACTTGTCCACGGATCATTCCAGGACCTTCATTTCTCATCTCTCCTGATTTTCATCAGCTGTTCACCACCTAAGCCTGTTTGACCCAACTAAGCGTATGTTTCTTTGGGTCCAATTGATCTGGTAAGCTTTCCCATTGTTGGTATTGGTGTTCTCTTCACCCTAGATGTCACGTGCATATTTAAATGCTTCACTTATGAAGTCTCACACTAACCTATGGACTAATATTTTTTTATTTCTCATAAGTTATATATTTATGGAGGACTTTTTTCCATTCCATGTTTAGAGGTCCACCAGTTTGTGGACTTATTTGTCTTTATGTTAGACATTTCATAGTCATTTATATCAGCGCTACACTTATTTTGTTTCTACATCTATGCACATATCCTACTGGCTGTGTTAGCTGTTTACTCTTCTTCCTTTGGGGCAGCGCAGAATTACTTGTTATTATTTTTTCTCTGCAATTGTTGTGATTATATTTTGCTGCAGCCTAGCTGATTCCATAGTAATATGGACGTTTTTGATTACAGAGTGTCCCGTACTGTTAACACAGAAGGAGTTTTTATTGTCACATTTGGTGACACTGAACTAGTAGGTTTATTTATGAGGCTCAAGAACATCATGTCCTCTGAACTCCATTTATAATGGGAAGTGGCGTTCCTTGAACAGTATGTCACTAACCGTATGGTACATAGAAGTCTCAGGTGGGATGTTTACCCACCACAGGGTGACCCTGAAATAGACTCTTGGTTCAAATATTTTAATGATGCAGGGATCAGCCTCCTCAGCGTCCTTATTACCAGGAAACAAAAGAAACTTTTAGCATTAGATAGGGAGATCAAAGATATCAAAGATAAACTTCTATCCCATAAAAACTTCTCTGAGTATAAATCTCTCTCTTCCAATCTCCAGAGTTTTCTGGAAAGGGAAGATAAGGACCAATAAAACAAAAAACAGAAAAAGTACTCTAGAGATGTGGGGGACTATAAAAATGGAACCGTGTTTGGTTGGCAAAAACTCTTTACTTCCAACCCGACGGTCACTATCACTTCATCAACTTTGGTGGGTCCCCCAACTACTTCCATACCTGGAAGTAGGGGTAGGGACCAATAGGGGTAGGGGACACAACAGAGGTAAACGAGGTGGGAGAGGTCGAGGCTTGCACTATTCTGAACCCTATTATATGTATAGGGATGCCTCTCCTTCTCGGCATAGTGAACATGCTGATACATACCATATTAACACCCACCATTACAGCCAACGCCCTCTAGCTACTTATAATAGGTTCTCCCCCCTTAGAGACACACGTGATGACAATTATAGAGGTGATTACAGACCTGACCCCAGAGTCATGTATGAACAATCACCTCATAGTTATAATTAATCCAGTGCCAATCAATACAATGGTCAGGTTTTTCACGAGGACCAAAGACCATGGAAAAGAGGTCCAGACCCAAGAGAGGCACAAGGGGAGGGAGGAGAATACAGAGGAGGAAAAAGAAGGAGAACTTGAGAGGCCAAGGAGTTTTCAGTTTAAGTACCAAAGTATTCACCACAGAAGAACTCTCTGTTTTAGACAAGGGACTTAAATTTGCCCCCATTAAAAAAATTGGACAGATTTGGTACTTTTATTGATGTCCATAAATTTATACGTAAATTAAACATCCAGTGCTACCTCATTTCCAATCCATATAGGAGCGGGGGTAGCGCTGCAACATCTGGAACTATTCATTCTGGACTGTCCAACCCTTCATTATTCAATCCACCTGTCCCTGTAGCACCAGCTATAAGCATTTTTAGAGATCTTGTCCTTAAAGATCTAGCAGAACTTCCATAGAAACGTATACGCCACCAACCCTTGTCCAATACGGGCTTTAGGTCCTTATGTCGGCAGAAGGACTTGGTCATTCGCCCGGCTAACAAGGGTGGTGGGATTGTCATCTTAGACAAGAAGGATTATGAGTTAGAGATGTGTAGAATTCTTAATGAACCAAATACTTATAGTGTGTTACCTAATAACCCCACCTCTTCATACAAGAGACAGTTGTCAGATATTGTAAAGAGAGGTTATGAACAGAAGATTTTGAATAGAAAGGAGAGAGATTTTTTGGTGCCTTTGGCACCTAGAGTTCCCACCATTTACTACCCAACACAACCTCTTGGCCGGCCTATCATGAGTGGGATAGACTCAGTCACCTCACGTATAGGCCGGTACATTGATTTTTTTTCTCCAGCCTTTGGTCAGACAAATGCCGTCCTATCTGAAGGACACGGGAGCCACTATCCATCTATTAGAAGGCGTGGAGGTACAGAATGATTGTATCATCGCTACGGTAGATGTGGCCTCCCTCTACACTTGCATACCGCAAGAAAAGGGTATTGAAGCTTTTCATCATTTCTTGGAAAAAGAACTCAGCATTGCCCCTTTCCAACGTTCCTTTATCATCGAATTGTTGGAATTTGCTACTAAGCGTAGCTATTTTTGGTTTAACCAACAATATTTTCTTCACCTACGCGGTGTGGCTATGGGGGCTGAATTTGCCCCTAGCCCCGCCAATCTTTTTTTTTTTTTTTTTTGAAAAAAAATGTTATTGAGGTTTACATATTATAAACAGGTACAGTGCAGTAATACCAAGGCAGGTTAGCTCATATACATACATATAAATGCATATTTCTCAGTATATATAAAGTAGAAATAAAAAGAAAAAACAACTTGTAAACAAGAAATAAAAAAGGGGGTAAGGGGGGTATGCCAAGCGGATTACTTTCTCTTAAAGAATAATAGCTAACTAGCATTTTACATAGTACGATGGGTGCTTGTATCTTTATAACCTCAGGAGTGTAAGCAAAGTGTAGACAATAATGTCCTATAAGGATGCATTACGTTCTAACAGTAACAATGTAAGCAGTGAGAGTTACCAGTGTCAGAGATACAGGAGACATGGAAGTCAAGGAGCTGTAATGACCTTGTGAAGAATTATGGTGGTTGGAAGTTGGGGTGGTCAGTCTGAGTAGGAATTTTAATTTTAAGGTTGCCCAGAGAGTTTAAGATATCTCTTTTCAGGTACCAGTCCGTGTATCAGAATGGGTGCATGATGTCCTGTAGATCTGTCTGGGTTAACGTGGCTTCTATATATTTACACCATCTCATGAAGAAGCGCGAAGTAGAGCAAAAGTTTAGTGTAATGGTGTCGAGCCGTTCCATGTAGAAAAGTGACATCATAGCTTTGTTCATTTCGGGTAGGGCAGGTGGAGTCATTGAAATCCAGTGTTTCATTATCGTTCTGCGGGCCACTAGAAGGAGTAGATGTGCCCATTGGGGAATATTCATAGGCCCTCTGGTTGTTGGGGGGTAGGGATGAGCTTCGAGTTCGAGTCGAACTCATGTTCGACTCGAACATTGGCTGTTCGCAAGTTCGCCGAACAGCGAACAATTTGGGGTGTTCGCGGCAAATTCGAATGCCGCGGAACACCCTTTAAAAGTCTATGGGAGAAATCAAAAGTGCTAATTTTAAAGGCTAATATGCAAGTTATTGTCATAAAAAGTGTTTGGGGACCCAGGTCCTTCCCCAGGGGACATGGATCAATGCAAAAAAAAGTTTTAAAAACGGCCGTTTTTTCAGGAGCAGTGATTTTAATAATGCTTAAAGTCAAACAATAAAAGTGTAATATCCCTTTAAATTTCGTACCTGGGGGGTGTCTATAGTATGCCTGTAAAGGGGCGCATGTTTCCTGTGTTTAGAACAGTCTGACAGCAAAATGACATTTTGAAGGAAAAAACTCATTTAAAACTACCCGCGGCTATTGCATTGCCGACAATACACATAGAAGTTCATTGATAAAAACGGCATGGGAATTCCCCAAAGGGGAACCCCGAACCAAAATTAAAAAAAAAAAATGACGTGGGAGTCCCCCTAAATTCCATACCAGGCCCTTCAGGTCTGGTATGGATATTAAGGGGAACCCCGGCCAAAATTAGAAAAAAAAATGACGTGGGGTTCCCCCTAAATTCCATACCAGACCCTTCAGGTCTGGTATGGATTTTAAGGGGAACCCCGCGCCAAAAAAAAAAAAAAAAAAACGGCGTGGGGTCCCCCCAAAAATCCATACCAGACCCTTATCCGAGCACGCAACCTGGCAGGCCGCAGGAAAAGAGGGGGGGACGAGAGTGCGGCCCCCCCCTCCTGAACCGTACCAGGCCACATGCCCTCAACATTGGGAGGGTGCTTTGGGGTAGCCCCCCAAAACACTTTGTCCCCATGTTGATGAGGACAAGGGCCTCATCCCCACAACCCTGGCCGGTGGTTGTGGGGGTCTGCGGGCGGGGGGCTTATCGGAATCTGGAAGCCCCCTTTAACAAGGGGACCCCCAGATCCCGGCCCCCCCCTGTGTGAAATGGTAAGGGGGTACAAAAGTACCCTAACTATTTCACTAAAAAACTGTCAAAAATGTTAAAAATGACAGGAGACAGTTTTTGACAATTCCTTTATTTAAATACTTCTTCTTTCTTCTATCTTCCTTCATCTTCTGGCTCTTCTGGTTCTTCCTCCGGCGTTCTCGTCCAGCATCTCCTCCGCGGCGTCTTCTATCTTCTTCTCCTCGGGCCGCTCCGCACCCATGGCATGGGGGGAGGCTCCCGCTCTTCTCTTCTTCTTCATCTTCTTCTCTTCTTCTTTTCTACTCTTCTTCATTTTCTTCTCCAGGCCGCTCCTCACACATGCTAGCATGGCGGGAGGCTCCCGCTGTGTGACGACGCTCCTCGTCTGACAGTTCTTAAATAACGGGGGGCGGGGCCACCCGGTGACCCCGCCCCCCTCTGACGCATGGTGACTTGATGGGACTTCCCTGTGACGTCACGGGGAATGCCACAGGGAAGTCCCGTCATGTCCCGTGCGTCAGAGGGGGGCGGGGTCACCGGGTGGCCCCGCCCCCCATTATTTAAGAACTGTCAGATGAGGAGCGCCGTCACACAGCGGGAGCCTCCCTCTATCCATAGCATGGATGCGGAGCGGCCCGGAGAAGAAAATGAAGAAGAGAAGAAGAGAAGAAGATGAAGAAGAAGAGAAGAGCGGGAGCCTCCCCCCATGCCATGGGTGCAGAGCGGCCCGAGGAGAAGAAGATAGAAGACGCTGCGGAGGAGATGCTGGACGAGAACGCCGGAGGAAGAACCAGAAGAGCCAGAAGAACCAGAAGAACCAGAAGATGAAGGAAGATAGAAGAAAGAAGAAGTATTTAAATAAAGGAATTGTCAAAAACTGTCTCTTTCATTTTTAACATTTTTGACAGTTTTTTAGTGAAATGGTAGGGGTACATTTGTACCCCCTTACCATTTCACACAGGGGGGGGCCGGGATCTGGGGGTCCCCTTGTTAAAGGGGGCTTCCAGATTCCGATAAGCCCCCCGCCCGCAGACCCCCACAACCACCGGCCAGGGTTGTGGGGATGAGGCCCTTGTCCTCATCAACATGGGGACAAGGTGTTTTGGGGGGCTACCCCAAAGCACCCTCCCAATGTTGAGAGTATGTGGCCTGGTACGGTTCAGGAGGGGGGGGCGCACTCTCGTCCCCCCCTCTTTTCCTGTGGCCTGCCAGGTTGAGTGCTCGGATAAGGGTCTGGTATGGATTTTTGGGGGGACCCCACGCCATTTTATTTATTTTTTTTGGCGCGGGGTTCTTCTTAAAATCCATACCAGACCTGAAGGGTCTGGTATGGAATTTAGGGGGAACCCCACGTCATTTTTTTTTTTTAATTTTGGGCGGGGTTCCCCTTAATATCCATACCAGACCTGAAGGGCCTGGTATGGAATTTAGGGGGACTCCCACGTCATTTTTTTTTTAAATTTTGGTTCGGGGTTCCCCTTTGGGGAATTCCCATGCCGTTTTTATCAATGAACTTCTATGTGTATTGTCGGCAATGCAATAGCCGCGGGTAGTTTTAAATGAGTTTTTTCCTTCAAAATGTCATTTTGCTGTCAGACTGTTCTAAACACAGGAAACATGCGCCCCTTTACAGGCATACTATAGACACCCCCCAGGTACGAAATTTAAAGGGATATTACACTTTTATTGTTTGACTTTAAGCATTATTAAAATCACTGCTCCTGAAAAAACGGCCGTTTTTAAAACTTTTTTTTGCATTGATCCATGTCCCCTGGGGCAGGACCCGGGTCCCCAAACACTTTTTATGACAATAACTTGCATATTAGCCTTTAAAATTAGCACTTTTGATTATTCATGTTCGTGTCCCATAGACTTTAACGGTGTTCGCGTGTTCGAACGAACTTTTTTCCTGTTCGCATGTTCTGGTGCGAACCGAACAGGAGGGTGTTCGGCTCATCCCTATTGGGGGGGATGTTTGGGGCGTGTATCCAAATAGACATAATAGTTGATCCTTTGGGATTTGTGCTTTACTGATTTTGCCAATGTGATCCAAGACAGAGTTCCAAAATGTGGTTATGGATGTGCATTCCCAAATACGGTGCAATAAGGTGGGGCGTATTTCAGAACACTAAGGGCATTTCATTTGACTTGGATTGTCCTTGGTGAAGTAAAAAGGGTAGTAGGCTCTGTGTATAATCTTGAATTGGGTTTCCCGCCACGTTTCAGATATCGTAAGTTTGCGGACTTGCCTGTATCCTTCAAGTATTTTTACTGACAGTTCATCATCTCCTAGGATAACAGACCATTTATGAAATGGTTTGAGGTGGTATTTTGCTGATTGATGTTGGATGAGGTAGGAATATAAATTGGTGATGGAGTAGTCATTTTGCTGTAGAACCGTGTCTATGAAAGATTTCTGGAAGGGATCAGATCTGGGCCCATAGCAGGACTTCAAATAATCGATCAATTGATAGTAAAAGAAGATGTGTGCTGATGGTAGGGAAAATTTGCTTGCTAGTGATCGGAAAGGTTTGAAGTCTCCCGATGTGCCTTATATGGTATATGGAGGCTACTTTTGTGAGGCCGTTGGATCCCCATTGGTCAAATGCTTTGTGCATCGTGGATGGGAGAAACATAGGGTTTCCTTGAATTGGTAAATGTCTTGAAATATTTGAAGGGAGCCCCAATAATTTTCGTACTTCTCTCCAGGCAATTATAGTATCTCTGATGAGTATATTTGACTTGAGGTGAGGTGGTAGAGCGTTGAGATTAGAGTGGAGGACAGCTGACAGTGCATGAGGTGAGGTCATTGCACCTTCAAGGAGAGTATTGCAATATTTGGACTTTCCGTTTAGCCAATCCAAACCCTGCCTAAGCAAACAAGAAAGATTATAAAAACGTAAATTGGGCAGACCTGCCCCACCCTCGGACTTCGGGAGGCATAGTTTTTGTAGCGCAATACGTGTTTTTTTGCGAGACCAAATAAAAGTTGTTAATGCTTTATGAATTTTCTGTACATCTGAGTGTTTTAATAATAAAGGTATGGTCTGCATTGGGTAAAGCAAGCGTGCAAACGACACCATTTTGAATAAGTGGCAGCTCCCAAAGAGCAAGAGGGGGAGGGCCACCCAAGCTTCCAACTCCTGCACAATCTTAGTTATTAAGGGTGGGTAGTTATGCACATAGAGAGAAGAGGGTTCACGCCCTATGTGTATGCCTAGATAAGTGATATATCGGGTTGCCAAAGCGAATGGTGATAGATGTTTCCACTTAATTGATAATCGTGGGTGTAGTGGTAGAATTTCGCTTTTGTGAAAGTTTATTCGAAAGCCCGAGCTCAGACGAAAAGCAGCAAAAAGTTCTCGTAGCCTGTCAAAGTCTGAAAGAGGGTTAGTGGAGAACAACAGTATGTCGTCTGCAAATAAAGCGGATCTGAGAACTTGGTCTCCTATTTCGATCCCGCTGACTCCATCTTGTGAGTTGAGTATTCTGGATAGTGGTTCTATGGCTAAGTTAAAAAGTAAGGGGGAAAGTGGGCAGCCCTGTCTCGTTCCCTTAGTCAGAGGGATCGAGTCAGACACGAAGTCAGGAGTGACAAGTCTTGCTGTCGGAGATGCATACATTTGTTGAAGAAAACTCAAGATAGGACTTGTGAAGCCGAACTGTTGTAATACTCGAAACAGCCAGGACAAACTAACGTTGTCGAAAGCTTTTTCGGCATCTAGTGATATAATAGCGACATCTTGATCAGGGTGTGTTGTAGCGTAGTGTAATGCCATTAGCACTTTTTGTATATTTAAAGTGGCTGATCGACCCGAAACAAATCCCGTTTGGGCTGGGTGTAGCAATAAAGGGAGAAGATGGGCTAAGCGTGATGCAACAATTTTAGAGAGGATTTTGACATCTACATTTATTAGGGATATTGGGCGATAAGAACCTGGCAGTTGGGGGTCTTTTCCTTTTTTAGATATCAGTTTGATGTGGGCTTGCGTCCCTGTAGGAAGATATGGTCCCCATCCCACATGGCTGCGTATACATGTTTTAGGGTGTCGGGGAGAAAATCGTTGGTCATTTTATAAAATTCGACCGTGTGTCCGTCAGGACCTGGGGCTTTATTAGATGACATAGTTTTGATCGTTCGCCGGATATTGTCGGTTGTGATAGGTGCATTGAGTGCCTCTAGTTGTGCAGTTTGAAGTCTGGGTAGACGTACTTTTGACAGGAGAGCTTCAGTAGTGGCTGGATCAGTTTGGTCAGCGGCATATAAATCTGTGTAGTATTTTGTGATTATATTGCTGATTTCATCAGTAGATGTAGTGAGGGATCCATCCGCATTTCTCAAAGTAGAGATGCGATTAGGTCGTCTTGTTCCTGCACACAGTTTAGCCAGTAGCTTGCCAGCTTTGTTGCCATACCTGTGAAAATGTAATTTAGAGTATGCCATTTTAGCCGCCTCCTGTTGTTCCGCCCAAAGATCAAACGTGCACTTAGCTTGTCCCTAAGTTCGGATATTATCAAGTGTACGATTTAAAGTTAAGCATTCATGGGCTGTACGTAAAGCTTCACTAGCTTGTCTGTATTGCTGTTTGATGTGTTTTTTAAATTGTGTGGTATAGGAAATGATCGTCCCTCTTAAGAAGGCTTTGCCAGCTTCCCGAAAGAGATTGGGTTCCGTGATATGAGCTCCATTAGTGGAGACATAGTCATTCCATGCTGTGTGGTGAAAATCTTGGTTGTCCATCAAGTAGGATGGAAAGTGCCATATGGGCGAGGGAGATGAAGGTGTGGCCTGTGACATGTGTATAGAGATGGGGCTATGATCTGATATCCTAGCATCTAAAATCACTGATTCGCATAAGGTGTTGATTAGTGCAGGGAAGGCAAAGAAGTAATCAATGTGTGAAAAGGAGTTGTGTGGGGGTGAGAAGAAAGTATACTCCCTATCAGTCGGGTGGTTCAGACACCAAGTATTCACATATTGCATGGAAGTAACGGCTTGTGCCAGGAGAGTAGAGTCGGGTGGTTGCGATGTGGCGTTATGTGTTCGGTGGGTTGAGTCTTTTGTGCGGTCTGCTAGTGTGGACATGACCGAATTGAAAACCCCATCTACTAAGTGCAGTGTTCCAGGAACGGAGAGTACCCATTGCACCATGTCTTGGAAAAAAGAGATGTCGGGCGAGTTAGGAGCATAGATGTTAGTGATAGCCACTTGTTTGTTGTCTAAAGTCACGTGTAGGGTCATTTTGTGGCCTGACGAGTCAATCCTAACGTCCCTTAATGTGTGTTTTAAATTCTTATGTATTAAGATAGCCACACCCGCTTTGCGGCCAAGTGCAGGCGATCCATACACTGTACCCACCCACAATTTACGTAAGTGGGTTAGATCATCTGCAGACAGGTGTGTTTCCTGAAGTAGGGCCACATCTATCCGAAGACGCTTCAGATGTCTAAGAATAGCCATCTGCTTACATGGAGAGCGGAGTCCCTTGACATTCCATGAAGTAAACTTTACTGTAAGTGGTTCTCACCGGTTGAAGAGGCCATGTCTGACTTTGAGAAGTATATTGGGTTGAGGGTGCATAATAAGGCCCCCAATCAGACAATGCATCTGCAATCTGGAGGTCACCAAAGTTTCCTGAGGTTACAAGTATTGAACAGGTGAATACATTCAATAAATAAACATAGCTATGGAAAAAAAAACAGCTTGGCAAAAGTTAAATGGGAAAAAACTTTAACATATATTATAAGCTTCACTTTTTCCCACATGAGGTCTGACTACTTTTCATGGCTCCCATCAATCTCCGATTCCACTCTTGGCTGCAGGTGTTAAGCCAGAGGAAGGGGGGTAGAAGGGCATGGGGGAAGAGATGTGAATAAATTGCAAGTCATAAGGACTGAGGTTTTAAATGGAGCGTATCGACTCCTCACCTAGGAGGGAGGTGCCAATAAATGACTATATCTTGTGAATTAGAACTAGAAATAGGGGGAATCAGAGGAGCGGATCTGTAACTGAAGCCTCTGTGGTGGTCAAACAACTAAACCCGTAAACAGTGTGAATTTTACAAGGCCAAATATCTATGGTTAACCGAGCAAACATTGAGCAAACATAACCGTGCCTAAACATAGCAGCATGTTATAACACTAACTGCGGCAGTTCACTTGGGCATATAAGGTATAGAAGTTGTATAAATAACGCAAGGAAAGAAGAAGAAAGGGAGCATGTAGGGGGAGTAATACTACCCGTCTCCCAGATAAGTGTAACAACATCTGGTCCTTGTAGGTCATCAGCGATGTCCTGAACGATCTTCTTTTTGTGTAGCAGGAAGGCGCTTGTATGGGGGTTTGGTTGGACTACGTTGGGGCTTAGCGGATGAAGATGGAGGGGTCATCGATGTTGTAGCATAGTCCTCTGTGGAGTTGATATGTTCCATTTCCGTGCCCAGAGTAAATACAAATTTTTCTGCTTCATCAGGCGTGGTGAAATTGAGTTGTTCCCCATCATGTGTTTGAACGCGGAGGGTTGCCGGGTAGGCCAAGGAGAATCTGAGCTGATTGTTGTACAGAATGGAGCATATTGGAGAAAATGCCTTGCGCTTATTCATGACCTCAACAGAGTAATCCGCGAACAATAGCAGTTTTGTGCCATCCACTGTTAGGGAGCGGGAGCGGCAAAACTTTTGCATAATGGCATTCTTATCTGCATAGTTCAAATATTTGACAATAACATGTCGGGGTTTGATACGGGTTTCCGAGTATCGTCCAATGCGATGTGCTCTTTCCACTATGCATGGTATACGGAGACCCAGTTGTTCGGGAATGATCTTTGCACATATGTTTGTTAGATGTTGAGTAGTGATTGATTCAGGAAGTCCTATTATCCTTAAAATGTTTAGTCTCAAATGTTTTTCGAGATCGAGTTTATCCCAAATCTCTCTGTGCGTAATGCTCATACGTGCTACTGCAGCAGATGTAGCAGCAGCTTCATCTTCCAGAGAGGAGATCCATTCCTCTGTGCTTGTGCCTGCACTTCTACATGGAGCAGCTCCAGCCCTCTGTTCACTGCTGTGTCTACTGTGGCAGCAAGTGTAGGTCCCAAATTCACACCAGTAATAGATTTGCGCTTACTCTAAATAATCAAGAAGACATAAGGTGCTAACACCGCAACTAGAATAATTGCCCAACAAATAGATAGTAAACAGAAAAAGTGTAGCGCTAAATCAACAAGGCACCTTAAAACTAATAGGTTTGAGAGGCCTATGCCTCTCAAATGTACATTACATTTAAGGCATAGGCCTCTCAAACCTATTAGTTTTAAGGTGCCTTGTTGATTTAGCGCTACACTTTTTCTGTTTACTATCTAAGTGTAGGTCCCAGCAGTGCTACAACTGCCTGGGTTATGCCTTCAGGAGAGGCAGGGTCGGCGGCTACCGTTACTGGGGCTGAGGGGTGCAGTGAGGATGGCTGTGTAGGCAGTGGAGGCGGCT